>NW_008595715.1:0-8692 GCF_000691845.1 Merops nubicus
GTGGGTCTGTACCACAACACCTCACTACATTTCTGTCAAATGTGCTAGACTGTGCCTCCAAATACTGAGTATCTCCGAGGCTGGTTTCCATTTTGTAACTAGAAATTTTTATTTTTGGGGTGGAGTGGAGGAATATCTTCTTCTATACAGGGAGGGATTGTGTGTGTGAACGAAATGGTACAGGAAGAAAAATCAGTCACAAATATATGATAAATAAGCTGTCACTTGTTGGCCTGTGATCTTTTGCTTTCTTATTCATCCAGAGATATTTATTTTCTTGTATTTTGTTTATTCTGACATACAAATAGTGCATATTACCTTATTACCTTTTCTTGTAATCACTGTGTGTTTGTGTTTTTTGAATTATTATGTTTATAGCTGTAGGCCTTGGAGTCTCCAGAACTGGAAACATTTGAGGAACAGGGACATAAGGATGCACCTATACCTATGATTTTGTTTGTGCTTATAAATTCTTCGTTTTAAGGTGTGTAAAGGTGTGTAAGTTTCCTCTGCAAGTTTTTCTCAAGTCACCCAAGAGATGTCTCTGGGCTCTCAGTCTTAATGTTACTTTAGACTAGTAACATAAGACCTAGTCCCATAGGTGACTAGGACTATGTATTTAGTTACTTTCAATTTCTTTGTGTTTTACATGAAAATTCTGCTTGTGGAAATGTGCATCTATTAGGTTTGCTTGGATCGCTCTGTCATCTATTGTATGTTCTGGTTTTATGGTAGCTGTGTGGATTTGACCTTCATTAGCTTCCCTTGTGAACTTTCTTTCTCTGTATATGAGCTAAGTCATAGCTCTCTGATAATGTCTTTGTACCTGAGATATCATATTAATGTTTAATATGCATAGGTGAAAAGTGAAATTTAATGTCTCTGTGGGTTCTAATATATATTAAACTGACAATTTAATGTGGTTCCTTTTTGACTCCTCCCCAGACCTGAGACATTTTAAAGTTCAGGGTTTTTAAGTATTGAAATATCCCGCTAAGAGAAAAAGGGGACTAATAATATTAATCCCTGTAATTGTAACAGTCATCTTTAAAAAGTCAGTTTTTAAAGAACAGCTACTTCATGGTACTAGCTGAGATAATATTTTTTTTCTTTGTGTCTACATGGTAGTAATGGTCTTGGTTGTAGAGAGAATTGGCCTTTAAGGGAGCCCTGGAGTTTGCCTTAGAGCCAGTGGAGCATAGCTGTGTATCAGATCTGCTGAGGAGCATCAGGCTACCAAGGTAGCGTGGAGGGGATAAGAGTGTTTTATATTCATGCCTAGAGATTTAGCAGAGGCAGAACAGAGACTCTCCTCAGCTCTCAGCCTGGTGAGAGCCATCCTGCAGGAGGATGTGAGCCTGCTGGGATGAAAGCCTCCACAAGGGCTGGGGTTAACTGGCACTGCAGCTGTGACCCAGCAGGAGGCTGGCAAGGAGGGTCTGTTATCTTGAATTTACTGGAAGACTGGCCCTCAGGCTAGGGGTTATGGAAATGAGGCTGCAGCACCTTTTCTCAGCCCTGAGGGCAATGGAAAGTGCAGCACCAGTTGTCTGTCTGCCGTGGTTCTTGCAACTTAGATGGCTCTTGAGCATGGTCTTGCCATTAATTCCTCAGTGCAATGCCACAAGAAGGTCTCTAGTACAAGATGCTTAGAGATAGTAACTAACACATTTTCAAACTCAAGTCCTCACATCAATAGGAGCTGTGGGCATCTATGAAAATTGGCTTCCTTACATTAATACAAATAAACACAAATTTAAAGACCTAACTTTAGGCATGGAATAGGTTCTAGTTCTTAGAAGACAAGGTCTTTTTTTATGAACTCAAGTATTGAACCCACATTGGAAAATAATCATCTTGCATTTCAAAGAAGACTTTTTAAAATCTATAAAAGTAGACTGTAGCAAAGATGGATATAGCTTCTTCTGCCAAAAGGACTATGATGATTAAAGTCAGTCTTCCTTGTTTGTTGTTTTTGCATTTTTTTTTTTAAATAAAGATTTTAAATTTCAAAACTTTCCACGTAGCACATAGCTCCAGACCCATCAGTTTGGTGTCTGTGTACTATAAGGGGAAAAAGAAAGTCAGAAAATCTGAAGGTCAAATCTTTGAAGCTGCATTTGAGTTACAGTAGCTTACCCTGCTCAGTGATGCGTAACCTTCAGTTCTTACCAAAAGAGTGGGAGACAAGGAATTAGAAATTAAAACTAAGTGTATAAATCAAAGCTGTTCACCCTACTTTAATATGCTATTCACATTCTGGCTGTTGATAAAATTAGATTTAATTAATCATAGTACTCCACTTAGTGAAATATACTGTGATTGGGTTTGTAATTGAAAACTATTGGCATAAAATGGAAAGGTCAGCTTAAATGGCATTAGACAGAGAGGATCATCTCTTTGTCCAATTGCAGTGTTTTTGGTTCAGAGGAAAAAAATGAGGTCATTGTTTGAATTTTAAATGTTTCATTCACTAAAACGTCTCCTAAGTTGCCCCTCCTTCCACTCCTCTTCCTATTTTCCAACTCAAGAAGAGTTTCTATGCATATCTGAATTGTGTAAATGTGCTCTCACTGCTAGGGGCAAAATTCACGTTAATTCAGGCTCAAGCAGAAGTCCAAGACCTGTTCAGATCATCATTCCTAGTAGTTTGATAATTTTAAGTATCTGAATACCATTAAACTTTGGTATCTTTTTCAGGTTTGTGACATAATTGAATCTTAAGTGCCTTCATCATGTATAAACATTTCAGTCATTTGTCCACTTTAAGAGAATTCACTGCTGCTTCATAAATGTGTGGTTGGGTTGGAAGTGGGGAGTATGTGAATGCACCACATGAGTATGTAAGGCTAGTTTATTGACAGAGGAGAAAAGCATGTTACAATAAATAATGTATCTTGTTTTCAATAAATGGGCACCTCCAGCTACTTATCTTACTTCTTTTTCCAGTTAGTATTTATTTGGCTTTTTTTAATAAGAGGTTTATACTTGCTACTCTTAGTCTTATCCAATTACTAACAAAGTAATGCTGTTCACTTCAAAGTTTCATATACTCCCAAGGTCTGCAATGGGAGCTAAGATGATGCTGAAAAAAGAAGGGCATTTAGTGTAGAGGAGACAATTGTCGTGCCCATGAAATGTAGCTGCTGGAAAGGAAATATGTTATTCCTGTCCCTAGTGAAAAGAACAGAGAAATAAAAGACTTAAATTACAGCAACTAATACAGGTTAGATGAAAGGGGAAGTTTTGTAATTGAAAGAGTAATGAAGTACTGCAGTAGATTGCTTTGAGAAGTTTTGCAGCCTGCTCCTGGAGGTCTGCAAGGGCAGATGAGTTAGGTCCTTCAGGGAAGTGACCTAGGCGTACCCAGTACTGATTTGAGGCAGGGCAAGATTATCTCTCAAATAAGGTCTTCCAGACCTGTTTTTATGATGCTGTGGCTGATCGTTGAGTTTCACACAACAAAACAGGGCTTAAAACTTTCTTTAGTAACGAATTTGTTTTTTGGTGTTGCGACAAAGAAGGGCGTGACAGGACAGCAACAGGAACTGGCATAATACCGTACTATCAAGATTCTTCAGAACTACTTCAGGATTGATTAACCTGTTCTTGGAATTAACTGGACTCAGTTAAAGGAGAGCAAAATCTATTCTCTTTTAGTATGTTGGAAGTATTCATTATATTCTTCTGTTATTGTTCAGTTGGTAGAGAATAAGAGTGAAAACTTTTTTCTCAGATGAAAGGAGTATATTAAACAATATTATTTTGTCAAATCTCCCTCAGTTTATTTTTAGAAAATTACCTATAAAGAGGTATTTGCATGGGAATAGCTTGACTCAAAAACACTTAGGAGAAAGGAAATGACTGTGGGAATGAGATTTTTTTTTTTTCCCTTCCATTCCTACCAAACACCTGCAAAAAATAAACCCAGTATATTAATAGCAGGAAGAAGGATTGTAGTGCAGACTGGAAAAAATGTAATCTAATTTGGCATAGGGTAGTGAAACAGAGTCTGTAGCTCATAGCTTAGGAACTGGGTTTTGCTTGGGTGTTTTTCATAAAAAAAGTTAACTTTTATATATATATAGGCACTGGAGTATTTGTAATCAGATTAGGACTGTTTGATACTAAGCAAGAGAGTAAAGTGTTTTCCTCCTCCCTGTGGGCATTGCCAAAAGTTTGAGTAGCTTGCAAATGAGTATTCTTCAAAAATACTATTCTTAAAAATCAGTGTTTGCCTTCTGCTGTTTGTCAAAAATGATCAGACGGTGGAGTAAAATTAAAAGTTATTGGATTTTACCTGTCTACAGAGGCTGTTGTGTAGCATGGTAATTTATCTGTAGAGATTAGAATTCAAAGTTCATTAAAGTTCTCAGTATGAAATCTATTACTTTTCAATTGTAACAATTAAAGAATGTATTTATAGAAGGCTATTAGCTTTTAAAAATACTCTGGTAGGCCAAATTTTTATCTTATACTGCATTCAAAAATATGGAATATGTTATGTCACTGCTGCAGAAACTGATTTTTTTTGGTAGCAATTTTTTTAACTTGCTACATGCCAGTTAGCAAGTTAGGTTAAAATTTCTGCATATGACCTTGCTTTTACAATGTTTCTATTACAACAGAATATGCCCCAAAAACTCTGTTTCTATTGAAAATATTGGTCAGCTTGGGTTATAAATGAATAAATAAGTGGTAGCTATTTTTTTCTAATATTGCCAGGTCTCCTGGATCAGCATTATCAGATTTTCTTGCAAAGCTGTTGTCAGTTGTGCCACTGAGTTTTGAAGAATATTATACTCATGAAGAATTTTTTTTTTTATGTGAAAGGTGCACCAAAGGAGTAGAAAAAATTAGGAAATGCTCCAAAATTGTTGTTGTCGAACACAACACCACATGCTGAAATTCTCTTACTAGTGGTAACCTCACTGGAGTGATCATTCTGTACTGTTTATAAAACATTTTCAGTACTCTGTGAATATTACCTGAGAGGAGAGGATGTGCTTTTATTAAAAGAAAGTAAAAGGCAAATTACTGTAGAAGTTAGCATAAGAAAATAGGATTGTTAATCACCTTTCAACGGGCATCTCAGAGTGAGAAATTAGTTCCTGCTTAAAATGCCTGATACTTGAACCCTACAAAAGCACTTTTGGTCTTGAGTTGGTGCAGTGGCCAATACAAAACAGGAGGATTCTTAGCATAGTATAAATATAAACTTGGGACAAAATATATATACCTGAAAATTCTAGTTAACAATAGGCACTATCATATCCATATTTATCTTTGCAGTAATACAAACTGCAGGTAGTCAAGAAATGAATCAGTCAGCAAACCATAAATAGATTTTTCTCTATTTTTTTATTTTAAGCAAATTTTAAAAATTAGTAAAATTACAGACAATCTGATTCTTTGCCATTGGCACAGGGTTTGGGTTTGGGTTTGGGGGTTTGGGTTTTTATTTTGAGGAGAAGAGGAAGGCTGATAGATATGAAGGAACATACTTATGGTTTCCTGTGGCCATGTGGCACAGTTTAAAAAACCCCTGAGACTTATCATATAATAAATTTCTTCCGGAGTCTCTCATAGTCCTTGTTTATGTTGCTCATCAGAAGGGTGTTACAGAGACTGTTTTGGGGTTTTTTTGTTCAAAAACCAAACAGTAGCCATGGTGGCAAAAATCTTGCTGAGTCTCTTGAAACGCTTTTCAGATCTTTTGATGTAAAAAAAATCCTGAAAGAGGCAGTTAAATATGCAGCATTAACAAAATATCAGGTATGATTTTAAACTTGCCAAAAATGAATAGTAAAGTATGGATGCAGGCTTTTCTGCAAGCTTACCTTGTTGTGCTGGCAAAGCATTCATGATCTGAAAGCAAAGACTTGAAGAAGCAGCACACTGTCAGCATGTGCTTTAGTTAATTTAGATCTGTCATAGACTGTTTGTGTTACTGGGGTTTGTTTTCTTTTCACCCAGGTGGAGTTGAGAGAATTGAAAATAAAACATAAAGAAAAAACTGGTTTAGGCATTTTAGTTATTGAGCAAATCTGTCAGCAGATTAGACCAGCAGGCAGAAACGGGTGGGAGTTGCTTGCTCCGTGGACTCTTTTTTAATATCCTGTTGGTCTAGACCCTACTTTCTGTCCTACAGTCAGCAGAAATTGTGTCATTTAGGAAGCTGAGGTTCACTGCCAGATTTTATAGGTCACCTTTGGCAATTCATGGTGTTTCAGGTTCAACAGTTACGGAGTCCAAACTCCCATGGAATTCAGTGCATTTTATCCTCTGCCTGTGAATCTAGTAATAGCCTTGTTCCCCCTCCAGAGGAACTGGAGCATCTGCCTTAGGTGGAGAAGCTGAGGGAGCTGGGCCTATTTAGCCAGAACAAGAGCAGGTATTTATACCCATCATACCAGTGGGTACAAAGACCTGACTACGAGGAGTAAAGAAGACAGAACCAGACCTTTCATCACTGGTGCAAAAGGCAATGGGCACTGAAATACAAAAAAATCTCTTTAGACACCCTGTGATGTGCCCAGGATAGCTGGGAATTTAGAATGCTTTTGCCTGTGTTACCTGAGTCATTCTTTGCAGTCAAGGACTACAAATGTCAACTTTTTGGTTGCTTCTCCTTTGTTGAAATAAGAGATTCCAGCACGTAACTAGTTGCTCATATTACAAACTAACTGAAATTGCCTTGGTACTTTCATTGAAGTGATGATGGATGTCTTGGAACTGTGTGATATTAAGAGAAATGAGAATTTTTATTTTTTTTTGAGGGTGGTTTCAACATACATCAGAGTTGCAAAGCTCAGAACTTTCCTTGGAGTATCACCTGGTGTAGTGAACATAGTAAGAATCCATGAACTCTTTTCCTGATAACCTGTAAAATATGTGTGTTTAAAATTCTACATCCTGAATGGCAGCGTGTAGTGCAAGCTCTTAATCCATGAGTGATGGGTGCAAGACAGTGTCTGTGCTAAAGAAGCTGTCTTCTCATACCAATGTATATTATTGAACATCTGCAATCTTCCATAATTTGACATGGTAAATCACAACTTTCCAGCATGTAAATTCATCCTTACAGAGTTCTCATTCATCCAGTGTTCAAGCAGGTCAATAGGAAATTGTGATTTTTTTTAAAACTCATGTTTTAACTTAAGTTTTTTCTGCAGTTTTTAGTCTTGAACAACATAACTGTAGTGCAGCAATAACACCTTTGTATCTATCTGTGAAAAACAAAGTAGTGAAACTGGTTGGGGAGTTTGGCATTTTATAAATAACATTATTAACATCTTTAATTTGGAATTAATAACATGATGCTACTGGGTTGTCCATGATATTCTAGAACCTACATGCACAGAAAGTCTGTGTGTTTCAAAAATGAAATAACCTTGAGTCATTCAGATGTCACAGACTAAGTCAAGTGCTGCCCTTTTTTTGATGTGCTGGGCTAATTATTTCTACTAATGTAAATGTCAGTGCAATGAACACTTACTTGCTGTGGCATAACAAATAAATGGCACAGGAAATCTGAACACATGAAGAAATTCATCATGTCCTCAATTTTATTATAGTGCTTCAAGCCAAAGGTTTAGAAAACAATTCAGTTTCATATTTAAAAAAAAAAAAATAATTAAGTACTTAAAAATAAAAGTAAAATTTAAAGGCAACCATTGTGTCTGAATGTATTCTAATTTTTTTCTTCTTTTTTTTTTTTAAGATTCTGAGCTTTAGAGCCTTTTGTGCTTTATGTTGGTAGCAAACAGTAGTTCTCTACATTTTACTGAACAATCTTTGATTCATCCTCAGTGTCTTCCAACATAATGCACATTAAGTACTTAAAAATAAAAGTAAAATTTAAAGGCAACCATTGTGTCTGAATGTATTCTGATTTTTTCTTTTTTTTTTTAAGATTCTGAGCTTTTTTTGTGCTTTATGTTGGTAGCAAACAGTAGTTCTCTACATTTTACAGAACAATCTTTGATTCATCCTCAGTGTCTTCCAACATAAGGTCTGCTATCCAGACCTACAGCAGTCATCTCTTTGAAGTATGTGGGAGGGTAGCACTGTAGGATGAGGTCCCCAAAATGTCCCGCTGGGTGTCTCATTTCTCCAGCTCTCCCTGCACATTCCTGATATGTCACTGGAGTGTCAGGCAGATGGACAGCAGTTTTGACAGGCAGTGGGTGGCCAGCAGCAGTCCAGGACCCACTGGAACTCTCTGTCAAGAGGTGGATGCCCCCGTGGGCAGGGTGGCCACTGCCCAACCCCTCCAGTGTGACACTGTGGCCACTGCTCCCCTCCTAGAGGGACACCATCCTGGAGGAGGACCCTGAGAACGTGTAGCCTGGGAATTCAAAACTGTCAGCTGATATTTTCAGTCTTTTCGATGCCTGCTTCTGGTATCTTTAGGAAAGATCATGGTGGAGCTAAATTAGTGTGATACTTTAATTTTATGGTGATGGCAACTTCATGAGTACTTAGGGACTATGTTGTACCTGTGTGCGTAATACTTTCTCACATCTCATTTATATTTGGCACTTCAGATGCAAAACCTTTTTCTTTTAGCAGTCTAACATTGAAGAGATACAGGAAAGGAAAGCCACACAGGCAATGTTCAGAGCGTAAACGTAAAGGCACGGAGAGGAGATAGTATGATCTTTGGATTTTATACTGTTGTGGTTTGAGG
>NW_008595715.1:8792-11860 GCF_000691845.1 Merops nubicus
TCTAATTTCGCTCCTTCATTGGAGCTGGGAGAGGTAAGTTGTCCTTTCACTCCATGGGACCCTGGAACCATTTCTGAGGGTTTTGTATATTTTATTTTTTGTATTTTTTCCCCTAATCTTTGTATATATTATTTTCCTTACCTCCCTTTTTCGTTTTCTGTTCCTTGTTGAACAATATACTTCATTTTTTTTCCCAAAGTCTCTCTCTCTCTCTCTCTCTCAGGGGGAGAGAGGCGAGTACATAGTTCTGTTCTGTGTGGGTCCTGCCCTGAACCCCTTTTTACACGGAACCAGGACATATACTTTTTCTCTAGATATACCTTTTAACACCTATTTTATACTTTTTCTAGGCTGCCTTATGTCATGCATATGCTTAGGGGAAATAATATTTTGGTTTTCATCTTTAATATTCTCAGCCAGTCACTGGGCTAGAATGAATTCTGCTTGTGTGTGACAGTGGGAGAGTGCTTGACTTCAGATTTGGGGGCTGTAGTGCTAATATTTCACTTTGGTCTTGTGCTAAAATTTAGCATAAACAGAAGAAGGGGAAGTGCTTCAAAATGTGTCATTTTCGTAACTCTTCCAACTCTTCAGGAAGAAGTTGGTAATGCCAACTGCTTGTGGTAATACCAGGATAAAAATTTGGGAAATGGATACATTGTGATTTTGCAGCTGATTTATAATAAATATATGGTGGTATATCTAGTGACACCACTCTTTAGAAAATTATCCTTAGCTTTATTCTAATAAGAGAATGAATTTAATTGCTCAGTGCATTCTGATATTTTTTTTTTTATTTTTATTTTAATTCTCTTGTTCGATCAGAGTAGCTGGTCAGGGCTTAGAGTCTTGAGAATTATCTGTGTTAGGAGGATGGGAAAAAAAATTGTGAATTATCTGATTTACACAACCCTGTTTAAAAGCCCTGTACAGAATCTTTCCTTTTGAGAACAACAGAGAATCAAACAGTAGTTGTTTTTCTGCTTTTCTTGAAACATCCCTGAAGATTCTTATCTCCATAGTTTTTTTACTGTCTTTCTTTCCCATGTCATTTCTTCTGAGCAAGAGCAAGTGCTTATGTTCTAGATAAGATTATTTCCTAGAATTCATTAAACAATTGGATATGGTTATGTTGACCAGCATATGATACTTGATTAATGAAACATTTTATTATATACTGATCTTCAATAAAATAACCATAGTGCTAGTAAGCAAATTCTCAGGCTCAAAGTGAATCTGTAATTATACCTCTTTTTTTTAGAAAGGTACATTTCTATTGATATCCTTTGCCTGAGTCACTGCAGAGGGAAATTAAAAATAAATGAGTTATTCAATGAAAGCACTTGTTTCTGAGTTTGAGGCTTCAAATGTCACAGCAGAGAAGCTTTTTTCCTCTCTGAGGGTTCTAATAGTCTGTGAGTGAGTTTTTTATAATTGTGCTATTTTGGGGGCTTATTATAGTCTCTTTAATTGACCCAGATGTTGAATCTCCTCTAGAGGAGAAGGATCTTCTGAATCTGTGTAGTACTGTATCAGTCTTGCATCTCAAAAGGTTTGAGGTTAATGTGAAAATGAAATATTAAGGCAGATGCTGTATGTAATGTTGCTGTAGGTGGGTAATCCCTTTTGGACTGAAACACTTTAAAATGTACAACTCACAGCTGCAGATGACATGTAGCAAATGGTTGGATGATAAATTGTTGTAGGATTTTTTTGACAGACAGTCAAAATCCAGCTCTTTGTATGAAGGACAAGATTTGCTATTATAATGGTGCTGCAATGATAAAAACAGTGCTTGAGTTGTAGAGGCTAAGGGCTGTAGAGGCAGACTGCAGTATTGGTGTGGGATTTAGAGAAGTGTTTTGGAGGGGAAAACCCTGAGTACATTTCAGCTAACCAGATATGCTGGTTTCTCATTCCTCCATATTGATATATCACTAAAGAGCACATATGAGCATTGCTTCTCTGCTAGGGTGAGGTACTGGCGTGTGGAAGGCTGGCAAAGACCTTGGTTTCCACTGGAAGAAAGCTCTACTGCCTATGTTGGAAGGAACCATAATGGTCTGCAGTCATGCTTCCCATTTCATAGACTCAAATGTATACTAAAAGAGTATTGCTGCACTTGCAGTTACAGGCACATGTGGAGCTAACACTTCATACCCATCTTGCAGTGTTGCTGCTATTTAAATATATGAGAACTCGGAATATACAAATAACAAACATGCATTCTCCATAATACTTTGTCTCCCATGATCTACAGCTCAATAATTTTCTTGGCCAAAGATTTATAATCCTTGATAATTTTTTCTTTCATGGGCCTGAACCCAATCGTATTTGGTTATTTATTTAAATGTCTAAACTCAATTTTGTGCTGAAGTCATAAGGTGTTTTATAGCATGAATTCAATAATTTTTGGTGTAGCTGCTCATATGTTACTCCTAATATAAAGAATTCCTTCCATTGCCTCCTTTAGCTTTTCTGCTTATGTGCTGTGTTTAATTTTATTTCGGTTTAGCCCACCACCTGATCTGTTAGCACATTCCATCTTGTGAAGTAGCTTCATATTCACCTAATCAGAACTTGTCTTTCTCAGATTTCAGAGGTTGGATTGTGGTGTCTGGATTTTCTTGTGTGCACTTACAAGTAGAGACACTGTTGTAGTTATTATTTTCTAGCTTTTACAACAGATAGTCATAGCAATGTCTGAAAAGTCTGGAATATAAATCAGACAATAATAAATAGTGTGAATAATTACTGATTTTTAGAAACTTGGCTTAGATGTCTTGATTCTCTTTCAGCTTATAAAACCTGGGGCACAAGATTAGAAAAAAGTAATGAAAAACATCTTATTTAAATGAAGGCCACAAGATTAGACGAGTGCCAGGAGGAACTGGCAACAGCCAAATAGCAAAACTGGGAGAAAGATAAAAGCAACAGGGGGAGGTCATGACTACTGTCTCGACTGGGAGCTAAGAAGACTCACCTCCCTTGCCCTCAAGGAGCATTCATGCTGATTTAAACACAACTAGCTAGTAATGAATCTGGCATTAATTACTACACCAGTGTCA
>NW_008595716.1:0-15129 GCF_000691845.1 Merops nubicus
TCCGCCGGCCCGCGGGGCCCGGGCAGGCCCGCGGATCCCGCCGCTAACGCCACGCGTCTCTTTTCCAGCCAAGTCCTGATCCGGAGCCGAGTCCTTCGGGAAAACGGAAAATACATTCCAAAACAGGTGCGGAGCTCGCCGCGTTACAGAGGGGATGGTAGGGAGCCTGGCTGGATCTCCCCCGGGCCAGAGTAGCGCCTAGAAGTGCGGTCTGTAGCCGAAATTCAGGAAACCAGGACACAGGAAAACTGCACATCCTTTTTCCCCCGACGTTAACGTTAGCTTCAGCTACTTGATGTTTTAAAAAACTCAAATGAAGTCTGCCTCTTAACCGTCGTGTTCAGCATCTGCCAGTAAACACACGGGGATTTAAAAAGATCTTAGGATAACAAGGGAGTGGTACAATGTCAGCTGTAACGCTTGCTGAACTAAAAATCGGATGCTCATATTGGCTCAGTTGCTGCCAGATACATACATTGTAAAATCCTGGAGTCAGCTGGGGGGAATAAAAGTGACAGATTTATTGGTACCATCCACTGAGCCAGCAAGAACTTTGCCCAAAGTGCTAAAAGCTCTTTAATGAACGTGGATTCCTCTTCAGAGAATTTTTAGAGTTATTTTAAGAATTTTAGAAAGCCAGAGAGCTGGTGCTCTGGGTCCAGCGAAAGAGAGATGTGAGGAGCTTTAGAGTGTACGGGCAGTGATGTACCTCTCCAAGAAAGAAGGATGTGTTACGAAAGACCTTGTAAGATGTCTGCATGTCTGAGCAAGAAATAATGCTTCTTTTCATTTCTCATGGTGTTGGCATTGCCTATTTTTGTTTTCAGTCCTTCCTGACCCGGAAATACTTTTTTAATAACCCAGAAGATGGCTTTTTTAAGAAAACAAAAAGAAAGGTAGTGCCTCCTTCACCAATGACAGGTAGGTTAAGGTACCATAGATAGAGCTGGGCAGAAAAAACGTATCTTTCTGCCAAGGTGGGAAGGTGAATCAATGCACAGAAAGCTCAGCCAATGTGAGGGAGCGTGCAGCTGGGTGTCGGGGAGCAGCGCAGAGCGAGATCACTCTGGTAGCAATGTTGTGCCACTTCATTTTGCTGCCTACAGTATCTCACAAGATCACAACTGTCTTGGTGTTGCCAAAAACGGGAAGTCCTGTTCTCACTCCTGAAGGACCTTCTCTAAACTGATTTAACTTATCTAGCCGGATAGTCTGTTGTCCCTTTTCTAGGTAAATCAGCTCACAGAGTGGTCAAGCAAAATTCAGCTATCTGGAGCAAGGGTTGGGCTCAAACAAACCAAGCAGCTGGGGTCAGAGAGCACAACACCCTTCTAGCAGCAGCCACTGCCACATGGGCTGCTCATTTCTTTTTCCAACGTATTTTGCAACAGTGGAAAATAATAGATATGGGATGGGACTTTTGTCTTTCATTTTCTCAATTAAAATGTTTGATGTGATGCAGTAACGTCTTGTTTCCCTTTATTGTGATATGCTGCTACTTTACATCAAATCTTTGACCTGCAGATCCTACCATGCTAACAGATATGATGAAAGGGAATGTCACCAATGTTCTGCCTATGATCCTAATCGGCGGTTGGATCAACATGACATTTTCGGGATTTGTCACAAGTAAGTGCCCAGAATACCACAGCCTGTGGGTCTAACTGTGTTTCTGATGATGACCTGAGGGTCTGGGCTGAATCAGAGCTTCACTTCTGTGCTCCAGAGCAGCCGAGGGGAAGCAGGGTGGGTTTTGCTGCTGGCACTGCTGCAACTGTGAACTACACTGATTTGCTTGCCCTGTAACAAGGGAGGGAAAATTGTTTTCAGAGTAGGGGCCATGGTCACAAAGAAGATAGCTCACATATTCAGAACAACTGTAGTGGTGAAAAAATATATAAATTTATTAAAACTGATTAGCCTTTAAGTTGATTTTCATTGGATTTTCCTCTGAACCTGTTCAGGGAGTTGGTTTCTGTGTAAGGCAGCGTGTACACATTAAAAATACTTCCTGAAAGTCACAGCTGTGGTTTGTTGTTTGTTTTTTTTTTTCCCCTTTATGTGGTAACTGTTTCCTTAGCAAAAGACATTCCCCTTCCCAGTCACTGAAACCTGTGATAGTTTGGTTATCTGATTTGCTCTGCAATTATGTAGTGTGACTTTGTGAAACTGGGCTTTTCTTTTCTATCCTCCAGCAAAGGTCCCGTTTCCTCTGACGCTACGTTTTAAACCAATGTTGCAGCAGGGAATTGAACTGCTCACTTTAGATGCGTCCTGGTAAGCCTGCGTCCTCAGCAAGCAAGGTCAAATAGTCCCTTGGGAAATTTTGAATGTGTTAATAACCCTTGAATGGTCTGTGCATGCTTCTGAAATGAGATCACAAGCCAGCTTTGAACTGAAATCAACTGTGCTTGTTCTGATTTATCAGGGTGAGCTCTGCTTCCTGGTACTTCTTGAATGTGTTTGGACTCAGAAGCATTTATACTCTCATCCTGGGCCAAGATAATGGTAAGACTGTCATTTCTGTGAAAGAGCTGCCTTCTCCTCCCATGGGATGATTTCTGAAGGAGGCTGGGGAAACATTTCTAAATTTCCAGACAAAAAGCTCTCAAAAGCCTCTCGCTTCTGTGAGGTTACTCTCCACTGACCAGGTTTGACATCACCTGCAGCAAGTACCCAAATCTTCTGCGTCAGCCCTGGGGTAATGGCTCATGAACTTCAATGGTAATTGACCCACACTTTCCTTCCTATCACACTGATGTGCAGAAATTGTGCTCTCAGGTCTGCCTTTATTTCTAGAAAGTATCGATTTTAAGGAAAGCTGAAAAGATTTCTTAATCCTGCATCCTACACATAATGCTTCTGGGGGTATTGAGAATGTAGAAGACCCTATTTTCCTCAGTTTGCATATTTTATGTACATTTAGCCAAGAAGTTCCAAGTGGGAACAAGATGTCTTGTGAGAACTTCTTGCATTCTAGGTGTTTCTGTAACTTTCTAGTCTATAGCTAGAAACCAGCCTGGTGGCTCTGTGCTCCAAGAAATGCTGCTTGAACAACAGAAATCAGAATCAGCCTCTCATTTCTGTTGCAGCTGCAGATCAGTCTAGAGTGATGCAGGAACAGATGACAGGGGCAGCAATGGCCATGCCAGCAGACACTAACAAAGCATTTAAGGTACAGTATTCCCATCTGCACTCCTTTTTGCTGTGAATTTATGGGATTGTAGGCTATATGTAACTCAGCCTCTCCCTGGATCAAGTAAGGGAATTGCTCTGGATTCCCGTTCCTAAAATTAGAGCTGACAACGGATGAAAGGTATGGAAGTTGCCCTGGGTTTGGCAGAGCCCTAGCACCCTGAAGTACTGCATGACGTGATTTTGCAGGCTCTACACAGCTTACTCCATAATATTTAATGAAGCAACACTTACAGACCAAGAGGAGGAGAGATTTGTCCTCATAGGTGGTAGAAGACAAGTAGTGGAGGAGATCATGCACAACTTGGGATGAAATTCCATTCTTGGGTTGTGGGCTGCCATGAGGACCTGGCTTAATAAACTCTGCAGCTCCAGGGAGCTCGGTGGTTGGCAAAGGGTCTAATGAGGCATATGAAGTCTGTCATCAGCTGCAGAATTTCTGGCCTGTAACTGTTCTTGTCAAATGTTTCTGAGTTAAAGAATTAACCAACCACAAAGCACTTGACCCCCCAGAACAGAACTGTGTTCCTAGAGACAGCTATTTTAGAAGAGATTAACTACTCCAGAAGGTTAGAGGGTTTTCAAAAGGTAGATAATGTTAATTTTTTTAATTTTTATGATGTACTGACCAACAGTCATACCTAATTAAGCAGAGAACACTGATTTCAGGGAGGTGACAGGATTGCCTGATTTAATAGAGTTTGGCTTTTGTTGGAGTTTTTAAGGTAAGCACTGCTTTGTGTAGATCTTGTATAACTGATACTGTGCTGCTTTCCTTTCTCTGCCTCTGCTTATTATCAATGCAGACAGAATGGGAAGCTCTGGAACTGACTGATCATCAGTGGGCCTTAGAAGATGTAGAAGAGGAGCTCATGTCAAAGGACCTCCATTTTGAAGGCATGTTTAAGGAAGAACTTCAGACCTCCATCTTCTGAATTTGAGAATATGCTTTTATTTCCTCTTCTAAAAGTAATTCAAAAATAAATCTGTTACTTAACACTCTATAATGTATTTTAGCAAGGCTGAGAATAAAAAAAAAAAAAAAAAAACAAAACACAACACCCTGTTCAGAACTGCAGTTAACTAACTTTGATTTGAGCCCCAGGACTGAATATGTTGTATTTGAGCCAAAGGCTCTCAGTGTGGGTCTGTAGCTGGAGTTCTCTCTCTTTCTGGGAAATGTATGGTGGAGAAAAACACTAACATTTCTTGCTCTGGTACACACAGAGCAAGCTGGTTGGAGTTAATGAACCTAAAACACTTCAAAAGTCTGAAGAAGTGCAAGTAGTGCCTACGTTTCTGGTTTTATTCTTTCAGACAAGCACATGGCTTGTTATCCATCACTTTGGAACAAAGTTATCCATCACTTTGGAACACTCGGGATCTCCCTTAGCAATTCAAAACTGACTCGGTGACAAAGTACCAAATGCACCTTGAGAAGCTATGTGGGGATTCAGTTTCTGAAGGCAGTAGTTGTCCTTCCTCTTTATACTCTTTTTTTTTTCCTGTTACTTTTTTTTCCTTGTTCCTTTTTCCTGATTTGTGTTATTTTTATTGGGGTTTCAAGCTTTCTCAGAAAAGCCAGATGGAGATATTTGCTACTCACCCATGGCAAAGCATGGGATAACTCACCTCCCACTCCTGTCTGAGCTCACAGGAAGTCCTGCAAAATACCATCTGCTGCTTTCTTCTGCCTGGGTCAGCCTACTGGTGGACATACCGGTGGTCACAGGGGCAGGCTCTGGCCCCCAGTTTGCTGCTCCTGTACCTGGGTAGAGCAGCTCCTCAGATATCTTTAGGCAGTGGAGAGCCAGATGGCACTTCTGTGCAGAGTTAGCAAACAGACTATTCCCCTGTTGATTCAGTCCTTCCCAAGTCTAGGTACAAGCACCTCAGACTGCCCCCAGAGCCCCCCCTGCCTGCCACTTGGCAGCAGTACATACCATCCAGCAAGAGTGCCTGGCTGTCCCCATAGTCCCTGTTCAATTATTTATTGAGGCAGGCAGGGAAAATAAATACCTGGGTTTAAGGCTCCTGCCCAACCTTCTTGCACTGCAGAGAACCAGGAGCAACCGTTCCCGGCTTGTCCTGCAGGAGCTCCTGATCCCTCTTCCTCAGTGAGAACAGTCCTAACCTGGGGAAATGCTGGAACAGAAGCTCTTCTATACTCTATGGCTCTTTTTTTTCTCCTCTTGTTTCTGAGCCCTTTTTTTGGGGTAAAATTGCACACCCCAAAACACATCAGCAAGAGCTTATTCTTACCAACATCATCTCCCCTCTGAACATGAGCCTTAGCTCAGAGATGTTCACTTCTGCCTCAAAGACCTCTTTCCTGAATTCTAACAAGTGCCTCATTGACAACAGAACTTGTATTTAAGGTTATTTCCCCCTCCCTTTTGCAAGGGGGAATTTCATTTCACTTCATGCCCATGGTGCTCTTGTGTAAGCTGCTCCTGTGAGCCTGCAGGCTGACACAAAAACCAATATACTAGCACCTCCACATCTGAAAGCTGCTACTTGACTTTCCCTTTTTCCCATGATGAGCTTCAATGCCATGCTTTGGAGGTCAGCATTTCATAGCAAAACTCATCACCTGCTCTTCTACCCCTCTCTGAGGCTCCAGCTAAGATCAAGCTCCTCCACCATTACACTGTAATCACAACACAAAGACTTCAAACCTCCTTACTGGGGCTTCACAGCCCACCTTGGCCTGCAAGATTTTGACAACCTCCTAATTCCCTGCACACAGACCAACACTAAATACACAGAAGCTTGTGGCATTTTAATTTCCTCAGACTTTTCCAGCCAGCTCTCATATTCAGGTTGCCTTGAGGAAACTGCAGTGACTGCAGGACAACCATTTCAGTGGTACAGCCAAAAGTTGCCCTGACACCCCTGGAAAAACACAGGCAGAAGGAAGGCCAGGACCCCCTTGAGATCCACAGAGGAAGAGGAATGATGAGGAAGCTGCAGCTAAGGCTGCCCAGTGCCACCAAAAAGGCTTTTCTACAGCACTAGGTATCAGCAACACAGCACAGCAGGTGAGAAAAGGCAATGCTGGAGTGAGCGTGAATCCTCTGATGTAGGGCAGTGCAGGCAACAGCTCCTTCTTTCCCAGATCCCCACTGGCAGAGCAGGGAGGGGTTGGCTTTGCAGAAATCGCCCTCCCCCAACCAAAGGAGCTCCCGGAGCACCAGACATCCCCAGGTCACATAAGAAAAGCTGAAAATACAACAAAACCCAGTTTCAGTGCAAACCACTCTTTAATTTTCCTCTTTGTACAACAGAGCCAGCCACTTACAAAGTGCTAGTCTAAAAAAACAGGTCTGGTATTACAGCACACACACACCAGCCAAAGCCCAGCAGCTCAGCCAGAGAAAGTAAGAGCTGGGCCACTTTCTGCAGTACAACAGAGTCTGTTCAGCATCTGAGCATCAGAGATTTAGCTCCACTGACATGCTTCTCAGTGTCAGCACAGGTAGGGAGGCAAGGAGGTGAACAAAGTCTATTTCAGATTGAATTTTCTTTTAAAAAGGTATCTCACTCCTCTCCCTTTCCTCTCTTCCCCATTTTGGAAAGCCCTCATGATTTTTCTTTCAGGGTAAAACAAATTAAAAATGCTGATGAGAGTAATTCAGTGCAGTGCTACAGCTTAAGAACTGCTTTTTTTTGGATGCTCCCCTCAGTAACAGGGAAAATAAAAACCAAAAATACAATATTAAGAGTTGTAAAAATCCCAAACAATCCTAAAACCACAAAAGCAGAAGCAGTTAAGCAATTCTGATCTCGAAATTCATATTTCAGAGCTTTAAAAGCACAATTCTGCAGAAGAGCCAGCAGCATGCCAGCTAGAGGCAGCCCTCCCTTCTCCTCCTCCCTATCGCTTTCTAGAGCCCTGGCTAAGGAGCTGCTGGTGCTGCCCTCCCTTCCCACTGCTTGGAGCAGAACACAGCACGGAGCTGGCTGGGCTTTTGCTTGGCTGCAGCACAGCAGAGCTGCAGGGACAGGCACACAACAATTTCCTGCAGGATTTGTCACCGAGAGCCATAGAAAGGGAGCTGAGCTGGCATATTTGGAGCGAAAAGGATGACTGCTGTTGCACTGACCAGCAGAAGAGAAGGCTACGGTCAACAATGCACAGACGACCGAGTGGCTGCAAGCAATGCATTTTTTTTTTGGGGGGGGGCGGAAAGCAGGGCAATAGCCTGTCTTTGCTGTTTGTTCTGTCAATGCACTTAGCTCCAAAAGCAAAAACCCTCCTGTTTGGTTCATCACCTTGAGCTAGAACTTTCCCTAAAAAACAGGCAAGATTTAGAACCACAGCTCTAGATTTTTCCCATTTTTCACATGGAAAATCAGTTCTCCATTGAGAACTGACCTGAATCTAGTGCTCACAGAAGTCCTATTCAAAAAGAAAACTGAACTTGAGTCCTGCAAGTAACACAGACAGTAAAGGAGGCCAGAGAGAAGAGCATTTGCCAGTTGCACCAAAAGGATGGAGCAGAACTATAAAACAGCTAAGGCAGAAAACTCAGAGAGGACCTTCACACCCACAGCTTCACAGAAGACGGTGGGCACAGAGCAATGCTCAAGGGAGGAGGAGGAAGGCTGAAAGAACAGTTCAAGAAAACAAAAGTCACAAGAGAAAAGGCTGAAAACCCACACGATTCATTGCACCAGGCTATCATCCTTACAGGCGACAGCTCTGGGGCCAGAGTGCTGAGCTCTGCTGGAGGAAAACCTGCAAGGAGTCGCATAAATGAGGAAAAAGATAAAAACGCTGCCACTGCACAAACCATAGGAGAAATGGTGGAGGCAGGAAAGTGCTTACAGCGCAGCCTGGAAGCAAAGGGCGCAGGAGGAGGATGGAGAGGACAAGCTCTGCAGAAGACAGGGAGCCAGAGCAGCTGTGTCCTGCAGGGCAGGGCAGGTCGGCCTGCACACGCCATGCCGCAGCCACGTACAGCTCGCCTCCGCAAAGCTTCCTGTGTTACGGGATTCAGCGCTCACAGGAAACAAGCTAAGTCAAAACTGCCTGGAGGAGCCTCGAGTGCACCAGCAAAAGGACATGAGAAAGAGAAACATCAGCTGCTTAGCATAGGGACCAAGGTATGATGGCAGAGACTGCAACAGACAGGCCGGACATACAAAGATCTGAATGGAGCTTCCTGAAAGGGTGCAGCAAGCCTTCCTGACACAGGCAGGGCCCAACAGCAACACCAGAGGGGCAGCAGGAACCCCCCACACTGATTCACAGAATCATACCCACCGGATTCCTCCACAGGCCCCTGCAAGGCTCAGCTCTGACCCGGCCTCCAGCTCGGGCTGTACTCTTCCAACCCCAGCAACAACCCAAGGCCCCCAGCCCTAGCTCAGCCCCAACCCTTGCCTCGAGCCACACAGCTCAGCCACATTTTAAAAACAACTTTATTGAAGCTCCAATATATATTATTTTTGGCCTCTAAATACCCAAGTGTCAGCACCTATTCCTGGCTCTCCAGTGCTAGTCTGCAACCCACAGCACTGAACCTTTCAGTGCTAGATTTCTGCTGGACTCCTACAGAAGGAAGGAAAAATGTCAGATGCCTCAGGCATGGCTTTGAAAGAGCAGCCGCTAAGCTGGTGGCCGAGCAGGAGGCGGTGGTTAGTTGGTATCCATGCCGTCGCTCTCTTCTTGGGGAGGAGATGGGGCAGAATGTTCCTCGCTGTTTCGGCGCTGATAAAACAGCACGTATGCAGCTTTTGTCTACCAAATAAAGAAGAAAGCCATCTGAAACAATTGACACAGCTTGGCTGGAAACGTAAATGCCCGAAGCAGGGAATCACACTTTCAATACAAACTCAATCAGCCTCAGGCCAGATACTCACCACTATTTGGTCTTCTGAAGCCACCGATACACTGCTGTCATCAAAGTAGTACCACTTGCCAGTCACTTTGTTCTTTGCGTAGGCAGCGTCTGTCAGAAGAAACTGCAGCTCAGAGCTCCAGGGAAGAGCAGGAGGTAACACCACGCTAGCTACACTGCACTAGCGATGGTCAGGACTCAAACTGAGGGTGCCCAGCAGGCCAGGGGCTAGCTTTGACACCAACTACCCCACCAAACCTCGTTCATCAACACACACAACTTCCAGGACATGCTAGCTGCGCCCAGATAGTCCAGAACTATGTTCCACATACCAGACTTACCTCTGAAAGCTGAGATACAGCAAAAAGAAACTTAAGAAAAGTAAATGACAGTGTTTCATTCAACCCCCTCAAGCCAGAGTTTTCCCAAACACAGCTTAGGACTCTGCAGTTTCACATTTTTCACATGAAAGAGCTTTCTGTTGACAATGGATCTGATCTAGCACTTGCAAGCGTACTCATTCAAGAAGAAAGTCAGACTAAAGTACTGCAAAGTCTCTTCCAACCAAGACTTCTACACCTATGATCTCTAACCTCAAAACCTATCCCTCTTCAGCTAATGCCATCCTACAGTGACATACCATAAAAGTCAAGCACTTACACTGTCAAACAGGAGAGCACCACGCTTCTGGGGGTTCTAGAACCCTTGGTGAGGCCGCTGCAAGCCTCCAACACAAAGTGACCCTGTATTTCCTTGCACACAAAATGCATAGAAGCAGTTACTCACAGTGGCCTACTCCCATGACTCCATAGTGATTGGAAACTGCAATGAGGTCATACACATATGAGCCTGCTCTTGGGTCGCAGACAAATTCAGACATGTTTAAACCCCTGGAAGAAAATCCACAAGTATCAGTACATTAGCACCCAGCACTTTCTAAGAAGTGATGCACAACACCAGGGAAGCTCTACAGGCCAGCAGCACTGGTGGAGAAATGCTGCATTCTGCTGCTCAACAGCCAGGTGTTACCAGTGTTAAAGACCAGATATGTCACCCCTCCCACACAAGACAGGTCCTGGCAACCTCATCGAACACTGCCAAAAGATTTACAGGGAGGTGCTCAATAAAGGACAGCTCAGAGTGTCCTTGTGTAGGTGTGAAAAGCGAGAGAGCAGCAGTATGGAACACGCTTCATTCTGCAGCAGGATGCTGACAAGCAGAAGCAGAGGAAGAAGGCAGGCTTTCATCTTGTATTTGGGCAATACCCAGTACTCTAAAGTGCAGCTCTGCCCAACAAATTGCCTACATTCTCTCTAGAAGTTCTCTTGGTCCAGCAGAGTCACACAGTTTTAACCTAACTGCAAAGTAACAGAATCTCCTGCTAGTAACCAGCATTCATTGGGCTATGTAGAACAGATAAGGTTAACAAAAAAAGACACCCACAACCAAAAAAAGCCCAAACCCCTAACTCAGCTCAAGCCTGCTGTCTTGTAGTTCAAACCCAGAAGACAGACCTCTTCCAGTTACAAATTTAATAACAAGCCCACCCAACAGTAACATTAGAAGTCAATTTCTCTTGACCAGCCTTGTCAAATCTGTCCTAACTTGAGGGAAGAACCCTACCTGATAGGGAATTCCACAACAGTGTCAAGTTTATCCCTCCAGTATCTGCTGTATGAGAAGCGTTTTAAATGCACTACCAAAATCCTGGGCAAAGACCACAAGTCAAACTTCTTTGTGGCCTGTTGATGCTTCTTACAGTTAGGGCAGTACCTGAGGAAGGAGTGATAAACAACGAAATTAATGACTACATTGAAAGAAAAGCTTCTAGCCTTCTCTGGAAAGCTGTCTCAGTAGCACAGCACAGCCCCTGCCTTCTAGAAGGCATTTTGGCTGTGGAACAGGCAGGTGAACACACTTCCCTCAGGGGTTTCCAAACTGCAACTTGCTTTCACTTTACAACAGATGTCCTATGGCAAGCGTGTTAACTGAACACTGTACAAAGATTAATTTTTCTTTTGTAAATTAAAGATTTACTTCTTTATTATCTCCTGATGTAGCAGGTAAGAGTTGCAAACATCTATAGCATGCAATTGGAAATTAATAAAAAACAATCACCTACTACATTGTAAGTTATTTTCTTACACAGCTAACAAACAACCTCCAAAGACCGGCAGATACAGTACGCACACTTTAGTCACTTAGGATCTGCTGTATCTAGCCCCTCTGGACTAGGGATTTTTGGTAGAGTTATGAGTGAGTCAGGACGGATTCAAGCTAGAAATAATACAGGATTAAACCCTAAGGTAGCCACATGCTTTCCCCTCTTTATTACCACAACTCCTTCCTCTGACACTGAAGTTAAAAGTAGCCTGATCTTCGGATGCTGTATGCCCACTGCCACTTTGACTCAACACAGAACTTACAGACTTCTCACAGATTAAGACAAAAGGACAGATCTGGGAAACTATCAGAATCCCATGACAGCAACGTGAACACAAACAGTTTATTGCATTTTACAATAAACATGGCATGCACACAGAGGCACCTACCACGGGTCGTGTTCACCAAGAGTTTCCATAGTAGTGAAGAGCTCTATACAGTCTGTGAGGGCTACCACAGACTTCTTCTTCTGTGGTTGTAACATACTTCCGTGTTTCTCAAAGGCCTAGAGAAAGAGATACACACATTACCCAATTCCAGGTAGTCTTTAATCCCAGACATCACAAAAAGGAACACATTCAACTTCACCATGCTGCATATTTCTGCCCTCCTCTTCCTCACCTACACAATCATCTCAAACTTTCAGACACCCCATTCTTGTGTTACAATTAGTCCCATAAGAAAATATAGGATGTTTTACTTCAAAGTTGGTGGATTTTTTTTTTTTTTTCCCCAAGAGTAACAACAGGTTATTCTGTTACAAAACACAATACAGCAGAACTCTCACAGAAAGAATATTTGGCTTTCTACTAGGTTGAATTTGGTTTCAATTTTCTTTCAAGTTTTGGCAGGTTTGGTTTGTTTGTTGAGTGGACTACAAACTAAACCATTAAGCTTTGAAATCCAAACATCTACTTTTCAGAACATACTGGAAAAAGATCCGTAATCTCATGACTAAAAGATTTTAAGTAAACATCTCATGCTAGTGACTCCAACTTCAATGAAGGGAGCTACACCTGCGTTCCAACATCTACCATAATCTTCTAAGTACTACACAAGTTTACATATAGATTATTTATGAAAAGAGCACACTACAACCTGTGCCTCTTGTTCATCAAAAAGTAGCCTCCGGGTATCAGAATCCCAGTCAACAGCAAGTGCAGAGAAAGCTAAAAGAAAGAAGAAACATTTATTGCAAGGTGTAAGGAGAAGGAAGAAAAAAAAAAAAAAAGATACCAAGACAATAATTACCATTCAGTTTTAAGATTTTTCCTTCTACAAGGGAGTTTATCTCGGAGGTCCCAGAGGAATTCACAAGGCTAAAAGTAAAAAGCTGCTTCTTGCAAGGCTGCAGGTCTCTTGCTGACTCGATCTGCATACAACCCTCAGCATGGCAGGGGTTGACTTCTGGCAGCTTTTCCTTGCCTTCCTGTCCACCATCCTGATGCTCCATTTCTTCAATGTCACCTGGCAAAATTTAAAGCAAGTGCAATATAGTCTAAGCTATCACGGAAGCTGTACTTTCTCCTGTGGACAGCTTAGTGATAGCTTACACGCCTCACATGGCCAGCTGTTTGCGTGAGCCTGTTACAACACACACCGATTACTCAAAGTAATTAAAAGACGTGCTGAAAAAGAAATCTGTGCTTGCTAACCACTACATCTGAAGCTGTATTTTTTCCTCTAGCAGGTGCCAGGCAATATGCTTGGGTTTATACATTAGCATCAGATACGGCAGAGAGTGATCAGTTCACAGCAGGTTAAAAATCACACCTTCTGACAGCACACCCTAATAAACATCCCAAAAGAACCAGCAAGGTTGCCATTGGGTGTCTTTAGAGAAGGCAATATGTAAGTTTCCAGGAAAGTTATTTCCATTCTTTGGGAAAAACAGGCTGATTTTTTCCACATTTAAAGTTTCCCATTTAATTTGTTCCAGTGTTTACTCTCACAACAGCACAAGTGAATCATTTCAAAAAAGAAAGGGAAATACACATTTGTCATCAGTACTAAGAGCTTCCTTGTAAGCATGTAACCTAGGAACGAGACCTTATCATTCTAGGCCCATGAACAGAAAATACCATCTCTGATGAGTTCTCCAGAACTTACCTTTGTGACCTAAGAGGCCAGTTTTCAACACCAAAGGGCTTATTAGGAAAGGAGTTGCCTCTGGAGGGAGGCACCTCAGCACCTGATAGGTAAACAAAGACTTCCCTAACTCTGGCCAAAACTAATGCATAGCACACCTTGTTCACCTGCTGCTGCTTACACATATCTGACCTCCCTCGGAAAGAAAACAGTCTACAAGAATTCTCACCGTACCAAGCAGAAATGCTATGCAATACTGTGGTTTAGTCATTGGGAAAGCTTTAAGTGCTGAAAAGCTTCCAGCCAATCTTGAAAGGGCCTTACCTTCAACCACACCATTGGAGCCATTGCAGGTTCCTTTGTCTGGGCAGGGCACAGAGTATTCTTCCACCAAGGGGAGTTTCACATAGCGGCTAAAGAGAGACAGTCTCGTTTTATCACACACTCGTACCGATGCTGTATATCAGAACAACAGCACCCCACTTCATCATCACTTCTTGTTGTCCTGAACCCACCCTATACATCATCATTTACAGGCCAAGAGCTCTCTGAACGAGTCAAACAATAATTCAAAAAAGACTGTTCTCACTGCTTGTTCCAAGTTTTACTGGCAGTGGATGAAGAATGCAAAAGTCAGTCATGGTGGCCCCACCTGAGAGCCCTCAAAACCACGACTGAGTTTTGCTCTTGACCCATGTGGCAACATCAGACAGCTTCCCTTGTGACTGCCACCAGCATTCTCACACAGCCTGTTTTTACAGAGCCCAAAAAAAACAGGACCTTGTTGTGTCCCTGGGGCATCCAGGCACTAACACAATACAAATCCTGGTTTACATGCCATACACAAATCAAGAAATAAAACTTCCCTTTACCAAGGATGCAGTAATCCTATTACAGTGCAACCGAAAAAGCAACCACTACAACTGTGCATAGGATTCACAGGTACAGACGTGACTTACCTGATCTGCTCCAAAACCACACTGTACAAGTGATCCACAGTGAGCTTCTGTTTCGGCACAGATATGAGTAGTGGCTGACCAAAGAGTACTGTCCCTGAAGTATTGCTGGACTGCCTCATTGTCTTCTCCCGAAAGTAAACAGAGAGAGTAATATGCTCCGAGCCATCCTCACTTGGCTTGCGAACTTCATACCTGTTCAAAACACAGGTATTTCCAAAGGTTATTTCCACCGCCAAGAAGCACAGCAGGTAGAACCAATATGAACTCAGTCCAACAAGTCTCTCCACCAGATCCTCCCGAGAAGGACAGAAGAGGTTGTACACTGTCTCCACACTACAGAATGGCTTCCTGAACACTTCCCACAGTTCACAACAGCACAGGATATGTACCTACCACATTCCCTCTGGAACTTATTCCTAATTCACAGCCCGACTGCCACTTTCGCCTCGAGACATTACCCTGACAGCTACCTGGTTGCTTCAACCAGACCAGTGTCAGTGAAAAACACTAAATGCACTTTGAAATCCCTTAGACAGGCTCTGCTCCCTCTGGAGAAAGAAACCTTGTAGATACCTTGGGTATTGCATTCTCCCAGCCTCTCATATGGTTAATGGTCTGAGCTCACATCCCTGAGCAGCCAACGTTTCAGAAAACCGAGAGTTTGGAAACATCTGCTTCACAGAAAAATCCCAGGACAGTAAACACACAAGAAAAACCACTCTGGAAGAAAACAAACAGCTCTGGAGGACAGTGAGGAAACAGATAGAGCTTGTACTACTGGGTGAAACAGCAAATGAGATATTTGCAGATGTCAGTCCAACACTATCGCATTGTTCACTCCAGGACTGTTCATTACAAAGCTTCATTTTCGGGAATGC
>NW_008595716.1:15379-34005 GCF_000691845.1 Merops nubicus
TTCTTGTAGAGCAGGATGCAGCAGAGTTTTAGTTCTCCACCCTACTTAAACCAAGAGGGATCCCAGCTTGTGGCTTGCACTGAGTCAGTAGAGTACATGAAGGAAAAAAATACCCTTCTGGAGAGTCCCAGCCCACCGAGCGCATCAGAGATCAGTCAGCATAAGACAGTCCAACACAAATGGCTGTTGAGGTTCTCCAGGCTATCAATACTATTCAGCTAGACACCAGCAGCAGGTACAGTTCACACCTTCTAAAGTTTCCTAAGAAACATCACCACAAAGAGGACAATTATTTTACTCAGCACTGTTTAAATAATATAAGATCATACTCAGTCTCCAAATACCATCTATAATGAACTCCAGGTCCTTTGAGACCCTTAAGCTAGACTCCTATAGACAGATCAGTACATGACATACACATGTTCCTTGACATTCTTGTGACTGCCTCTCACACCACCTACACTGTGCTCTGCAACCAGCAATTAATGCATTTATATTCCACACTCATGCACCTGAACAAAGCCCTGCCCACGCAAAGGAACAGATGGGACAAAAAGTAGTAAAGTATTCCCTATAGACAGGTAACACCCAGCCAGTGTGCTGCACCCCTGTGCCACTCTGCAAAAGAGCATCTCACACACGTCTCACTGAAACATAACACATTTAGTTACTCAAGTGCCCCTCTACCCACTCCACCTCAGATAGCTTTTACATACTAGTATTGGAGGCAGACAAAAAATCAGAGTCTGTCATTTTCTGAATCTCTTGAGCAACAGGCATCCCTTGTATAAAAAAAAAATCTCTAATAAAATACTTCATCTATAGTTTAAGGAAAGTTATAGAGCTGACACTGGGAATTACTGTAGTTTGGTATCTTACAACTTCATTGAAATAACAGAACATAAAGATGATGCTACACCAGAAAACACAACATAGTTTTAGACAGTCATTAGCTCAGCTGCTACCATACTGCTGGGTATTGGCTGGTTGCCTTTAATTCATGACAATTCTGAAAAGTATACGACAACTGCTACCCAATAGCAGTTCTCATCAGACTGGTTTTTGACCAGTCTTCATCAGCATTATGAAGGCTTCAGGTCTGTGGTTACGGTTCAGAAAAGAGGCACTGAGCAATGAAGCAGGTTGCTTTGGCCCCCTTGCAAGCTGAAGTTAAGCAAGTGCACAGGAGCATGAAAAGCTACAGAAAGACAAGACAGAGCTACATGAAAGAGCACTGAAAGAAAAAGAATACTCTAAGTTAAACACTAGGATAATATGTATGTTGGATGTTACTGAGACATTCCCTCACAAGTGTTGGGATCTATGAAACAAATTCCAGCTGGAAAACACTATGTGGACACAAGTCAGTCGATAGCAACAACCAAGAAAATAAGTGTATTTTGTAAGAGAACAGAGAAGGGTAGGAAAAAAAAATGTAACTGCAGAAGCTGACAAACAGATCCATCTGAACAAGGTTACTAATGCACATCAACCCGGAGATGCTGGCACAAAATTACAATGGGTTCAAAAGTTGACAATAAGAATGAACAGAGGGCTAGAAAAAAAAACGGGGTGAAAATGCTCCACAGGCTCCCATCTTTTCTATGAAGTGAAAATACTCCTAATCTGTTTATTTTCTTTTGTAATACCAGAACACATACAAACAAGTAAGCTATGGTATAAGAAACTGCAAATGTAACTTTCAGATAACAGGTTGTTTCCCCTGCAGAAACTGGTCACAGAATTTTGTCAGTCTTACAGAGGAAGAGGATTAAAACAGATGAGGGAATTCAACCAGCAAGATTTTTTACAAAGCTTAAAAAAAAATACAAGCTCATTTTGCAAGGACACAAACCCTCATTCAATTTTCAGCAAGCAGGAACAAACTTCCTAGACCAGTCTGCTACAAGATCTTGCGCATCTCAAACATTTCATATAAAGCTACTGGACGAGCTGGTTTGCTGACCTAACAGTTCAGTAACTGTTGCAGCCTCAGTCACATTAACACATCTGACATTTCTGCAGCCAGTCATGTTTTTTCAAGAAAATGAACTCATCTAAATACACAATACACAGCATGTTGCTAGAGAAGGTAGAAAACATGGTATGGCAAACTTAAAGTATATCTTATTAAAATACGCTCACTTTTATAGGTTAAAGGTGGCCTGCAAATCAATTTGTAAAACTTGTATCAATGTAAACAATACATATTATATTATATGCCCCATTAGCCAGGCTAAGAGAACAGGGTTACCTAGTTTATCCAGCAAATCATTTTTCTTCTTAGGCCTTAAGAACTAAGAAGAAATACTACAAGTGATACCCTTGAAATGGGCCGTGGAGTTGGTTTCCAAATGGTACTTACCTGACCCCTTGTAGGCCGGCTCCAAGCTCCAGCAGGATCCCTGGGTGATGGGATATCACCAGCATGGTGCATGCGTGGGTGTTACAGTGGAGCGGGAGCCGGAGGTCCTAGTGGGGCTGCACTTCACACAACCTAAGGAAAAGAAATAGTAAGCGTTTCGGTTATGTGCTGGATGCTGCTCTCTGCTTAGCCTGGAGAATGAGAGCATTCAGCACAAACACTGAACCAACGTCATCAAATTGATTTGCAGACCACCTTTACATAAGTGACTTTCTGATCATCTTCCACAGACCTCCCTGTCCTTTCAACACACCTTGAGAGAAACACAACGCGGTGAGAAGCTGGCTAGTCCTACTGCTCTTCAGCTGCACCACCCCTACACATGGAGACAGATCTTGCTTCAAATCTTACATCAAACCCCTTTCTCAAGCATCTGCAAGCATCTCACCTCTTCTCTGACACTAAATATTAACGCATCTTGGATCAGAAGTAACACGATGTTTCCAAGTCTATTTTGAAGAGAAAGAGGAGTGTGAAGCCTCATGAAAGAACAGGCTTGGAGAATTCTAGCCCCAAATACTCCTCCCCTTTCAGGAGACTGGGGGAAAATGTGGAGTTTTGGCCTTTTGTGTAAAAGGAGCCAGGTTCGTTTTGGGATGCATCTGAGAGTTAAAGCCACTTAAATGTCAAGAAGCCCAGTAACATTCACATTTCTCCGTTTTCAAGTTCTACTATCAGAGAGCACAACAGGTAAGGTAACACCACAAGAATCTATGAGCCAGAAACTGAGCAGCTGAAAGAGAAAATACATCTGAGCCATCCAGGGCAGATTGAGCGGTTATTTTTGGTTTTTTTTTTTTCCTCCGAAATTACTGTCTATTCAGCTTAAATTCCTAACAGAGTCCAATTCTCATCACCCTCGGCTCCCAGCAAGATTCACTATCTCCCACCACTGTAACAGGACATGAAAATTCACAATCCAAGTCTCAAGATATCCAAGGCACTCTGCAAAAATCACAGAAAGTTGAACGTGTCTTCCCTCATACCTCTAAGGTGAAAACAGGAAAAAATACAGCTTTTCCAATCACTGAAACCATCTCAAATGTGCAGCCTCAATGTTCTATACTTCCCATGCATGGCACTTTTCACAAATATTCTTCAGCTGTACAGTCTGGGCCACGATGGACTCTGTCCCTGCAGACCATGTCCTCTGTCAGGCAAGTGTAAGAAACAACTAAAGCACACTCCAGCTACATTATTCTTCCTACAATGTGTTGTGCAAGTTCTTGTTCAGTGACATTTACAAGTGAAGCATTTAAGGGAAATCAATATTCTGCTCAGTGACTAACCAATATAAAGAAGCCTAAATCAAAAGCTGAGACTTAAAAAGACATTGGTGTCAAAAGTAAGACAACAGTACAAAACCACTTTTTTTTTTTTTTTTAAATCACATCCCTGCTGGGGCACAGAACTTCTACAGTAGGGATTTTTCTTCTTTAAATTTCTGAGATGTGCACTAGCCAGCAAGCAACACAACTCTCTAAAACCACATGTCTGCCAAAACAAGAGGGATATTGCTGTCATATGCGGACCCAGGCCTGGCTGCAGCTTTCACCCAAGCAAACCTGGAGAAATACTACAAATGACTGATCATTTATATTTAAATTTTTCAGTCCTGAAGCAACCTAAGGTGACACTAAGAAACATACAGAAGGCAGGAAATGCCAGTTTCAGTTACTCCAAGACCTTAAAGCTTCAGAACCATTGAAGCAACTGATGTCTACTACAGAAGACAGACATGCAGGTGATCACAGGTGGAAGATCTGCTGGACTCTGAGCAAAGTCCTGTTTAAAGGGGGAAAAGGAAAGCAGGGAACAAAAAAATAATTTGATGGCAGCTACTCATGAAATCAGAGCCTGGAAGCTTGTAGCTCCCCCTATCACCAGAGTCTTTGCATTCTCACACGCTAGCAAACAACCACGGATGATTACCAACACAAACTTGGTTCACTTCTGCCAGTGGAAGGGAGGAGTACTTCTCAGGTGAAAAAACTGTTACACCATTTAAAAAAAAAAAGCATTATAGCACAAAGCACAGAAGGGTGCTGCCTTCAGTTTACCACAGCTTCTCTCATAATGCTCTCAGCATGCCTATAAAGAACAAATGAAGAGACCTGCAAGCACACCCAAATTCAAAGACTAGGCAGCAAAATCCTTCAGGACAACACCTCAAACAAAATCAGTTGGACACACTGAGCAGTCTGCAACTTTAAAATAAAAGTTTAGTGAATGTACACATGAGAAACCTATTCCTGAATATGTTGTATTGATTGAACTCCGGTTTGAAGTGCTTCTTTGCACTTCATTTTTGAACCAGTGAAATAAACTTTGGATCTAACTTCAATTACTTAAAGCTAGCAATGAGATATGCACATAACAGTTTGCCAACAGGGAAGTCTTGCCACTGGACATGACTAGAAAATAAGAAAAGTCTTATAGAAGATACAGTATCTAAAAGGGACAGGAGCAATAAAACATGAATTAGGAAAGAGTTCACATATCTGAGAGAGGGATTATCATACTGATTTAAATACAAGAGATGATTTGATTCTAGAAAACATCTCTTATTTAAATACAAATTACAAACTAATGGTCCTCAGTCATATGCCAGGTTGCATATTATACGTCAACTTTAAACATCTAGGTTAGCATTTAGTACCTAAAGCACACGCTGCAAAAGGTACCATGATTACCAGATGTCCCTCTCCTGTTTGTTTTTCCCATCTGACAGCTCCCTCCCAGCTCTGCTGCACTGTGAGCACAATATCCTGAAACCATGCTGTCTTCCTGTTTGATTTGTAACATAAGCAATGCCATTAAAGACCTCATCTTTTCTGTAACTTCTGTTCTTCTACAACAGAAGCTGCCATGGCTTACTCTTACTACACAAAGCAATTAAGTGAATCAAACAAATCCTACAACAAAAATATGTTTTCAAAACATTGTAGGCAAGCACCTCCCAGAGGGTTTCTTTCTTGCTTGTAAATCAGTTGCTATATTGTCAGCCCAACTTAATGCTTTAGAAAGTCTTCTTAGTAGTTTATTTTATGGCTATACACTGTATAAACGTAGTACAAAAACTTCTGATGGCTTAGCGCGATTTAATGTTTTAAAGTTATTTATTTCAACTGTAAATTCTGGGTGAAAAGACCGTCACTGTAAAACATTCTGCAGTTATACATTGCAGTGAAAAGGCAGCTGTTCCCCTGTTCTTCAGAAACAGAAGAGATACACATTACTCAGCCCAACTAGTGACACACCCCGCAACTACATCACCACTCGGCATACAAGGATCTTCTCCAAGCTGAACATTTTGTGAACTATGCAGCCACACAGAGCCATCCTTCAAGTCATAAGAAACAAGTCTTCTCTCGTCACTTCTCTAAAGAATTTGCCTTAATTTAAAACCAGAAGAACAAAATGCCTTTTAGTGGGCACTCAAGTCTTCTTCATTGACTTTGGGGAAATAAAATGTTTCTCAACTATACTAATTCCATTTATGTATTTTTTAGTTTCAAGTGGAACCAAGTTTGTTCTTCAAAAGGTGGAAGATACTAAAAGACTTAGGATTTTGTTCTGAAATATTTTTTATCCCTACACTTAATAAACAGTGTAATCTAAGAAGGTAAGTGAGGTGGCTGGGCTATCAGAAACTCCTCAAGCTACTGGCAGCAGCATTCTGAACATATGATCACCAGGTTGCCACATTCCTCAGCCACACATCACACAGCATCTTCAGGAAGATAGCAAGCCCTGGTCTGATGCCTTCACGTTGATATCTTCTACCAGAAATGTAGCAGCTTGAGGAGCACATGAGAAGTTTCTGCTTAATCCATTCCTGTCCCACTCATGAGCCACTTCCACACATACAGGAGGAGAACTGTGCAGAGCAACACAGCACACCTCGCTGCACAACACAACAGTTCTTCTAACGGTGCCCTGCATCCTGACCCAGGTTATCGTCTGCTTCCAGTTACATCCGTCCAGCTAGGGCACAGCAGCAAATGATGAGTGTTACTCAACCTGCACTGAGGATAAGCAAGAGCTAGTTTTCATGCTAAACACAAAAAGCAAGAAGTTACAGGAACACCAAAGCAGTTAGGATAGAAGGAACAAGTTAACTAGAGAGTACGGTGAAGAGGGCTGCTCCTACTCTGGTTTTGGAGAATAGGCTCACAAAGAAAGCGTGCAGCACAGCGCCTGGGTCCAGCCCCAAGGCAAGCAGCAGAGGTAGGTGCAAGTCAGAGCAGCACCTGCTTCCCATCAAGATGAGCAAGCAGGAAACAAGAGCACTGAACAAAAATGTATGAGGACCAGTGTGACAGCTAAGAGTGCCAGGGTGGGGTTCTGTGCAGGAGTCCTCTCTAGCAGATGTAAAATCATCCTTTCTGCAAGAAGCAGAACACAGATGCACCTCCATGGCTACATTTCCCAATGGAAAACAAGTTTAGAAGCCAGAAGGATAAAAACATTCACATTATTTTGGAAGTTATCCACTTTTTTAGCAACAACGTACCGAGTCCAAACATACAATATTATCCCTCCAAAAGCAACTTGGATAATTGTCACAGTCTAAACATTAAGATTTACAAAGCCTGAAAAACCTTATACAAGACAGTTTCAATTTACTGAAGAGTTCTAATTCACAGAGATAGCAAGGATTCTTCAGATCATGAACTAAATACAAAGAAAAATTAAAACCATTTCTTATAGGTATAAACTAAACAAAATTTTAATTTCTTAGAAAGATAGTAAAAACAACACATAGAGTAACAAAAAAAAAAAAAAAATAGCACTTTCAGTATATCCTTAATATTGTCAGTTTGCAAAAGCCTAATGAACCCAAAACCTAACACAGCTACTCTTAAACCCAACCAAGTCCTTGAAGTGACAATTTTTAAAGTTTCCTCCAGCACCACTACATGCTCACAGCCTGCTCACCTCAGGATCTACAAGCAAGTAACACCAAAAGGGTAAAAATTCCAAAGGAATCACTGAAACCTGCAGTTCAAAAATCCCAGTTGAAGATCCACCCTGACTGCTCACCTCTGGTAGCAATCAACACAAAACTGATGTACTCCCTCCTTCCACACCCACTTCAGCAGATAAAAGACCTTAACAGATGGAAGAGAGTGAAATTTAAGAACCTTCAAGCTACTAATATAATTTCTTGAACTATTTAATTAAATCTTAGAACACTTAAGAGTGAACTTTTTATAACCAGAGATGGTGAGCAGATTGTCCATGATAAAGTAATTATGCATTTGCCTTTAAGTAAGAAGTCTTGCTCTTTGTGAACAAGCGTTTCTTTCTTGGGTTTTAGAGACAAGACTCTCCTTCAATAGAATAATGCCGGTTTTTAGCTGTAGGTTAGAATATTACTTTACAGATTTTTCCTGGCATCACCACCCACTAAAGGGAGTTCCCATGAGCAACTTTTTCCTAGTTCTTGCCCTGGTGCCTGGATGGTTTCTCTTGCCTCACAGTGCTGAAAAACAGAGGATGTACATGGAAAAAGAGGATTAGCAAAAACTTCCTCCTGCTGTGTCTTCTCTATCCTTCAAGGGTTATTTTTAACCCAGATCAGCTCACTCACTGTGACTATGACTCACAGCATCACCTCATTTATAGTTGTGCTTGCACATAAAAGGAAGTGGTGACTGCAAAGGAAAATACTCATGGAGCTGCAGTTCAGCCAGTGTTTCTCCCCACCCCAAAGCAGAGCCAATTCATAGTTCTCTTCTGCGGAGAGGTATGCAAGATCTTATGCTTGTAGGAAAGTGAGGTTGTTTTGTAATTATCATTGTAATATCACACTTGTGGGTTTTCTAGTGTTTCCCTAGCTCTGGAGACAGACTCAGTTACAATCTAACACTTTACAAGGGATTTCACACAAGCCAAACATCTTTCCTGGGCACCCTAACCGGCCACCACTTCAGCAGCAACTGAAGAAAACAATGTAAGAACTTTCAGAAAAAGCTCAGGCATCACATCTCAGCAATGAGGGCATGACAGAACAGCACCAAGCAGTATGTCACAGCATCCCACCAGGGAAAAGTACACAATGCCCCAGAGGGTATTAGTGCAGGGCTTCCCAATGGCACAACTACTCTGTAGAAGCAATATCCTTGCACTAGAACATTCTCACATGAGGAAGACTGGACTTGTGATGAAGGGCTGGACTTGATCCCAACAAGCCTCAGGTCCAGCTGCAAGCCTCAAAGTCCACTTTGCACTTTATGTGCAATATTTATAATTTTACAGCCACAAAAACAGAACACCAGTGTTGTTCTCCTCACCAGATGTCACAGCTGACTGCAGGCATCTCATCCACCACGTGCACATAAGATGTCAAGCACAATCAAATCCTCCGTTTTGCTGAAGTCACCCACAACCACAGTTAAGACATAAACAGCATAAGCACCAGTCAAGAGTCTGTGGAAAACCTCCAGCCACAGTTAGCTGGGTGCTGTAACGAACAACTGCCAGGCATTAGGAGAGGCAGAGTACAACAGCTTACACCTTCATGCTATCCTAGTAGCAGCTCCATGGATTTGGGCTGATCCAGAGTGCAAGAAACAGTAAGTTTGAGCTTGCCTAAAAACTCCAGTGAAAGTGTAACTGTAATCCAGACACAGATCATCATCTCTGAAACAGGCTTGCAGAGTTCCAAACTGCAGAACATAGACCAGACAAAAAGTTCATAAATACCCAGAGCCATGACTTCCTTTGTGTTAGGAAAATACCTACTGAAAACTTCACATGCTGATCTGCTGCTAAGAAGTACTGCCTTAATGCTAAGTCACACAGAAGTTCTATAGGAAGGCTTAGCTCTGGAGAGAGAAAAATTTAAAAACACACACACAAACAAACAAAAACACAGGTTTTATATCTTGAAACCAAAGTGAATGTTTTGCAGCATTCGTCACATCATGGCATCTTCCCACTTTACTCACACAAAGATGTCGTCTTTTGGCATGATATGATTTAAACCTTCATCCATTTGGAAAATTTTGTGGAATCGATGGTTATACACGTCTGTCACCACCATCTAGAACAGCAAGTGATATTTGCAAAGACATTATAATAAAAGCTTACATAAATTTAGGCAAACTAAATTTAAATTCAAGCAACAGGTTATTCCTATTCTTAATCACAATTTTCAGCACACCAACATCAGCACTGTTTTCTATAGCAGCACCCAGTAGCTAATTAGCTGCATTTGTTAAGATGGATCAGAAAAACAAAGCAAATAATGGATGGATTTCACAGAGGTACTGAGAAGATGCAAATCCAACACCTACAAGTCAGCCAGGTGGAAACAACAGCACAGATATCAACATCCAAGTGTCAACAGGGTAAGATTTCAGGCATGGACCACTCTCATCTATAATTAACTGAAATAAATTGAAGTGCTAAACTGGTATCCTGAAAATACCCCACCAACTACAAAAAACACTGCCTCTGGGAAAGCTCACTTGATCCCCTTGTTACTAAAAGGATGTCCAAGAAGAGGTGGACCCAAAACAGACATTGAACATCTCTCAGTCCTAAGAAACTACACTATCAGAAATGCTGAGGGTGAGCTTTCTGTCTCTTCTCTTAAACCCCTCTACTGCAATAGAAGTGTCAGAATAAACACAGATTGTTTCACACATCTTTTTATTTTACAGTGAGAGCATTCAAACTTGTTAGGGTTTTTTCACTATTTCATTAAGTTCAGCTTATCACCCATCTAAAGCTAAGCCACTGAAATGCTTCAACGAGAACAAACATTATCAAAATCACTGTGCTGCATTTATCCTTACATTTCCTGCAGGAACACCAGAGAGTTTCGAGAGCGATTCGCAGAGATCCGAGATGGCCCCCATCATCGGCACCACAACCCGGTACTGGAAACAAAGACAACATCCTGCTTACGCCAGGCAAAACAAACCCATGCAAGGCAGAGCGCAAGGAAACGAAAACAAAACCTGAATTTAGAGGAGTTCTGCTGGAGTTAAGATCACTGCTGCACACTGATGTCTTCTGGATCTCAGCTCTACCTTACAAAGCAGAGATTTGGAGGGGACGAGCCTTAAACAGCTCATCTTTTGCTTTGGTCAGTCTCAGCAGAAGAAAACCACAAAATCTGCCCCTTCAAACAAATCAACCCTCCTGAGGGGATCAGACCACTTCAGCCTTTGCATACAGAGCACAAGTTTTTAGCACCTGAAGTTTTAATCCACAGCACATTCATACGTTGCCAGTCAGCACCTCCAAAACTGCTCTGCTTGTTCCTTTATCAAGTGCCCAGCTGCCATCAGGGCATCTAGTCACTCTGCCTGGGCCTCTCAGATCTTGTGTTTTGATGCACATGGCAAGCACAAGGCCCACCCTTAGGCCCATTTGAAAAGAAAGAAAAAAATAATCAGTCAACCTTAGAAACAAATAGGCTTTAAAAGCAATCAAGTAATTTTTCTTTCTTTTTCCCCCCAAGAGCAATTCTTTTTCACTTTCTTTGAAATTCAGAGGCCTTTCTCATTTAGCTAACTTCCACCTTTATATTCTCCAAAGTCACTTGATTTCCATGTTCAACTCCCAGTTTTTACATTATAAAACCCATCCTACCTTACTCAAAAGGTGGACATCAGTGTCCTTTAGATTACCCGAAAAGTCTCAACTTTAAAACCTAAGAGAAAGACTCAAACGACTTAAAGAAAATTGTCTTCAATATGCCTCACCTGGACAGGTCTATACTGTGGGTCTGCATATACCAGGGTAACTTCCATGGCACGATCTCTCCTCAAGGGCAGTGGAAGGGTTAAGTAACAGAAGGGATCAAAGGTCACAGAAATTTTAGAGCATTCAGGACAAACAAGGGTAGATTTGAAAAGACCATGAAAAATATCTACGATGATGGAATCATTCCTCAGCCTGTGATTCTCCCAGGCCTCTTTTGCCACCTCCTACAAAAAGAAAAAAAATATATTAGAAGTTTTCTCAAAAACATTTCCATAGCATGGCCAGCACAGGAATCAAATAAAAATCAGAAAATTGATACTGACAGGTACGTTTCACAGAAAGGAGGGTCTACCAGCGTGTCCAGCATAACCCACCGGGATTTCGTCTCAGTGAAGCTCAGTCCTTTTGTCAAGTCAAATGTAATACATCTATGTTAGCCAAATCATTTGGTCAAGTGGTCTTTGGTGCACACAATGCCAGAAGTATAAACAGAGCCGGGGGGGGGGATAGTGGCAGGTTATACACTGCTCTTCAGGACAGCAAGCTGCTAATAAGATACCTTCTGCTCTCCCCTATGAGGAGTGGACTGCTGCCCTCTGCTTTTGAAAGACAACTGCAGTTACAGCTCCCAAGAAACAAGGAGAGAATTTTTATTTCTTGGAAAATGATGGTACATGGAAGTATAACAGGAAACAAATCACAATCCCTTGAAGACTTTCACAGTACAATTTAGAAACTCCTTACCTAAGGGCATCTGCTAACTGCCATTTGCCTATTCAATGCTATCAGAGGCTCTGCTAAGCATGGGACTTGCAGTTTATGGTACAATACCATGTAATTTTTTTATATATCTATCTACCTACATCAAGTGAAATAAGTTCCATAGATACACACACACTGCAACGCCACTGGCACTAACCAGGACACTGAGATGGGAATACAACAGTAAGCTCCAAGAACTTCCCTGACATGGATGCAAGGCAGAAACACACATGCATCCTCTGTGTCAGAGAAGTACTAAATAAAATGAAGGCATGCTGGGCATCCTTTCCATCCCACAATTATCAGCATTTCTTGAAGGAAAAAAAAGATCAAATACACTACTCCTTGTAACATTATCACAAGCACTGTATTATGCAAGAAAAGGCAAAAGACATGAAAATATTGCCTATTAAGAGGAAAAACAATCATACACGTAGACTTCCTAGAAATAATTATTGCATCTGGCTTTTAGAGGCTCCTAAATCATTCTTCCACCTAATATATTTACTCTGCATATAATAGTATGTTGCAGCTGTTTGTAGTATCACAAGAAGTAAAAGCCTGATCAGGAGAGTGAGAGTTCACTTAAGGGAAGACATTTCACTACCACGTATCTCCTTTTAACGTGAGCCCGCTGTTTGCCAGCTTCAGAGGAACAAACAAGTGTCTGCAAGGGGTTCACATATTGTTCTTGACCAGGAAACAGAACAGAGGAAAGGTAGGAAAAAAACAAACAGAAGAGACTTTTCTGGCCTCTGTCATGAAAAAGGTGTAAAAGAAATACTTTTCTCCATTTAGGCAGAGCAGGTAACTGAAGCCCAAGCATGTTTAAATTTAAATTTAAATATAAATATGAAGTAGCTTTAATATCAGTGTACCCATTTGCATGGCATAAGAAAAGAGAAAAATCAAGTGAAGCCTCTTAAGGAGATGCAGGTAGTTCACCAAACAAGAAATTCATCAAGATCCACAGTTGGCAGTACCAAGTCATTTATACCTTGGTTTTCTCCTTGTCTTGACCAGTGCTTTCATGCACCCTGCTCAGCCTGGTCTCAAATGTAGCTCATGGATCACATGAAGAGGCACACGTGAGAAGTCCAGCCTAAAAAGCTCATTTAATTTGACACTGCTGTCTACCAGTAGGATGCTGGAATGGCTGCTTACAACCCCATGTTCAGACCCTTATTTGAGGGGCACCCATGTGGGTGAATGCTCCCAGTCCACACACAAGCATGATTGGCCTGCACAATAAGCCGTCTCCTCAAACTGATACTAAAAGCCTGCTGCTAAATCTACCTGGAGGAAGAAGGTGGGTCTGAGCAGTCAGGAGGGAAGGTTACGGTAGTAACTACAGCCTAATTTTGGGTAGCTGTTAGGTCACAAGACCACCTCCCCTCCTCTCCAATGCAGAACCCCATCAGCACTGTACCATAAGCACATCTTCCTACATGCCAGCAGAACAGACATTCTGCTGTACAGCAGAGCCACACCAAAGTGCCATGAGGTGTCATGAAGAGTCAGCTGGGCCATAAAGCACAACAGGGTTCTCCCCTCCCAGGTACACTGCTGTGTAGGGAGGGTGTTTGTGGGGTCTGTGCGCAGGAAGGCCAGGAAGTGTCACAGAACCCCATTAAACACGCTGGGAAGCACTATCTGCCCTACCCTCAAGTAAATGGCACCATACCGAATCAGGTCTGCCGTTGGCATCCTTCAGCTCCAAGTAGGGCTTCTTCTTCACTCTGTTCAAATCCTCATGCAAGCCATCTAGAAGAAAAGCCAAGAGCTCCTGCGAATCTTGCTGCTGGTATCCCGAAAACTGAGGAGCAAATCGGCCAACCTGCGTCTGAAACGAAGGCAGGAGTCAGAGGGGGTGAGCACTACCCACCTGTAAAAGCCAGGAATAAAGCCACCCATGTCCTGCCTGTCGCAGAGATTGGCTCCGTGCCACCTGAAGTTAGCAGGAAGCCACAGTGAACTGGATGCTAATACAGTAAAGGTGCCAGAATAATTTTCCCAGCTATTTTTTGTGGGGTTTTGTTTGGTTTGGGTTTTTTTTCCTCCCTTTAGTATTAAGAGGAAAGAATGTAACTAGCATTACGATGCTAGAGTTCTCAGTTATCAACATTAATTTAGGAACCTGCAAACAAGCAGTACACAATCTACCTGCCTGATGGTTTTTGTACTTTAATTTCTCTTTCAGAAACCTACAGTTCCCACAGTGCAGACTTGCTACAAAGAAGCATCTTGTACCAGGTGGACTGCAAGATTGAAAATGCTTGCAGAAGATACTTAGGACTTAAGACTAGCAAAACTAGCTTAAAACTAAGATCAAAATCCTCACCAGAGATCTCCAGCTATTCTAAACATTGTGATATGAAGTAAAGGAATGCAACAGCCCGAGTTAGAGTCAGAAACAGCACGCTCATCTACAGCCTCCTATTTCATAAGTGCTTCACAAAACTGCCATTTAGTGTTCCTGCTTTAAAAAAAAACACCAAAAAAACCATCCACACAGTAAGAAAGGGGTCCCACAGGAAAACCAACAACTAGCTGAAGGAGTGGCCAAGTGGTCAGTCCTAGTAACCATTACTAGTTTTCCCACAAACACAAGGAGTCCAACAGACCTGCAGAATTACACTTAGTACATTTTAACCAATTAAGATGACAACTGCAAGGGCCCAAACCTAAGGGCTGTTCATATTTTAGACATAGTTAACACCGTCACTAAATCAGGAACAACTGTTTGAAAAATCACAAGTGATATTGTACTAGGAAATAGAGAAATTCCTATTGCAGTCTTAAACAAGAACAGCCCACATTAAGACACTTTTATTGATGTCCACCACATTTACATATTCCCTCTGAACAGAAGTTTACAGAACAGCTTTAACAGTGGTGGATGATGTGCCAGCAGCTCCAAGTCACAGAAATTAAACATCTTGCTGTTTCAGAACTACTTATGTCTTTACAGAAGACAGATTACCAAAAGTCTGTGAGACTTTTGGTCTAGGTCCCAAAAGCCTCAACTTCAAGACTATACCATGCAAAACCTAAACAGCAACAGGATACACATTTACATTAATAAAGTTGCTGCTTATTTTATCCATTTCAGATGTTATTCTCCCTCAGCATACCTAGACTGCAATACAGAAGCAAACTCTTGGTGTTTCTTGGGGGCTTTAATTACATTGTTCCACAATGCAGCATCTTTATGTTATATTTAAAATAGAAAACAAGTTAAAATTTCTCAAGGGATTACAATATAACTGCTACATTGCAGTACTTCAGCTGAAAGTAGCTCCTTACCCTCAACTACTAGGAGCATTACATCAATGAGCAACACTACAGACAAGAGGAAGCATTTTGCTCTCCACTTTGATTTCATTTTTTAAATTCATACCTCGCACACCTTTTCTCACCAGTTACAGTTCACAGCTGGCAATTCACATGACCTTGCCTAGTTTTGTAGCAAAGATCATTCTGATACACATCTAAACAGCTCTCAGGCTGGAAGGTCATTTACTAAGGTGTCTAAGGTTATACTCACCGCCAAGTTCCTCCCTGTACCCTGAAAAGCATTTATGTAAAACATGAAACAACACTGAAGTAACTCTGTCATAGCTGCTTTCATAACATCAAAACATGCAGAAGGCAAATTAGCTTTCACTGCTTTTTCTGTCAAAGAACTGTTACAAGAACACAGAGTAGAGTACGTACTTTAAACATACGCGGGGCCACGTAAGACTGTCTCCCAGACCACATCTGTTTAATGAGCTCTGCATAGGCTTCTGCAATTTCTCCTCTCATCCCCAGTGGATTGTTCTGATTTATTTCAGCTTCATATTTATCTTCCAGGAAATAGTCAGTCAGAGGAGGGGTATTGCTCAGACACTGAAAAAGCATTAAGAAAATGAATTTACTGAACAGGACAATAAATCTGTGTCACAATAAAATAAATCCAGTTTCCACATCAGACCATATACTGTTACTGAGGTGGTAGGGTAGGCTACCTTACTGAGGTTCTGCACAGAACAGGTCAGGAAGGTTTTTAGAGACATCGCCTTAATGATCTCAAGTCTACATCCCGTAACCACTCTCTGAACTTGAAATCGTAATGTAAGCAACACCGAGAATAAGGTAGGTCCTTGTTCATCCTTGAGGTGAAACAAGCTAAACTTTGTCCTACAAAGAACCACAAGCCATTAAAAAATCCCCATCAAAAAGCCAGCACAGTTTAAAGTCAGGAAGGGTTATTACTCCAAATCTACTCTCCTATTGACATACTAATTATCAGTGTATGATGGTAATGATTTAATACATCCTGGGGAATCAAAGTCAACCTCAGGACACAAGTAAAAACTAGCACAGGAAGTAGTCTCCCTAAGAAATAAAAGGCTCAAAGCTTATAGCAACACTCAGATAAATATGGCAAGACTTACATATGGGAACAAAAAGAGAGCCAAGTTTGAGATTATGATCAAAACTACTAGGACAACAAGGCATTGTAATATCAACAAAATATGAAACTGAGCTCTACTTGAATGCCTGAAATTTCAGGACCCATAGCAGATGTCTGCACAGTGCTTCACCAACTGGGTGGAGGTGCACAGATCTCCCAGGCAGGTTACAGATGGCAGTCTGGAGAGTCAGGGAAGTGCAGCCCTGCCCTTTAGCCAATGCCACTTTCAATGGCTGGAGGCATACCTTGTGGAACTTATTTCCTACCAGATTTCCCCAGTTCCAGTGCCTAGATGTTAGTGTCTTTCTCTGGGCAAATGATATTAAAGTCCTTTAAAGCTACTATTGTTTGACACCAGCCTCTCACTGGAAGACTTGCTGACAAAAATCTACGAACTTCCAAAAATTAAGGCAGAAATTTGCTTTTGAAAGACAGATGTCAAGGAAATTAAAGCCTAATCGTAAACACATGAAAGAAAGTAATTGATCCTTAGCATGACTAGTTTGCATGCAAAATTAAGATTGAAGTATGTTTGGTTTAAATTAATTTGACAATAAAAAAAAATTTAAAGTTGTCTATTAGCTAAAAAAATTCAAGAAAACAATGCAGTTTATGGTTATCAAATCCATATCAAATTGGTATTTTCATATCAAATATGAAAATAAAATCACATCAAACAAAAAAGTGAGGCAGTCCAAGTTTACTGTATATCCTGAATGCCACACACATAATGCCTTATAGTTATTTTAAGATCTGTTTTAGCTTTCAGAGTTACCAGAGCAACAGAAGTCAGTACATAGCACTTGTACCACACTAGAAGTCTGCCCACTGCTTAAATCAAAGCTCACACAGGTTGTATTTTAAGTTCTTGGTGAACAACTATCCCTAACAAGTTTCTGCATTTTTTTTTTTAAATGAACATAACAAATCCAAGAGATAAAGTTAAATAAATGCACCAGTAATTATTAGCTTTGCTTAACTGTTGTAAGCTAACACCTCACACAATGACCCTGAACTCTTCCTGTGGCTACTCTATTTTTCAAGGATCTTTAAACACAGACCCCAGAACTACATGCAGTGACCTGCTCATGTTGCTTATGCAGCCCACACAAATCAAGATGTTCTCCATGTCAGCCCACTTCTGTCAGAGCACAGCACCAGCACTTCGTTAGTTAGGCATCTGGTCAGTATGACTTCTCCCACAGCCTTTTCAGAAGCCATGTATTTCAGATCCTGTCCTCGACACTGTATTATCTTTTATAATACTAACATGCAAAGCATAAGCCAAACTAAAGATGAAGGTTTTTTAGGTTTTGTTTAGGGTTTTGGTTTGGGATTTGTTGGATTTTCTGTTTGTTTTGGGTTTTTTTGTTTGTTTTTTTTCTCTTCATTCCAGGTGTGGTCTCCTCATTGAATTACATTAAAACATTGCTTTCTTGCCACAGGTTTTAATCCAGAATCTCTGCTCTTTTGTTTAATTCTAAATATGGTTCTTTCCAACTCTTACCTGTAATGCAGAATTCATAAAGCAAGTATTTCCAAGGTTACTGAGTCCACAGAGTCCAGGCTGTGACAAGGAAGCACTGTCCCTGCAGTTGTAAGAGTTACAGACAAATCCAGAACCTCTGGAAGAAAGACAACACAGTGAACTCCACAATGAGTTATCAAGTCTCAACACTGTTTAAGAGTCATATCAAATAGGAGCTCAAAAACTGTTTAATGAAATTGTTTAACCCGCCTACATTTTTCTGCTGCTTCAGAGTGGCTAATATTGAACACCAGGAATGTGAAGTATACGTGCTAACTTTGGAAACATTAATCATTACACAGTCTATTATTAACTTATGGCTCATAACACATTAATTTCCTCTGTCTCTAAGCACACAGCACACTATCCTAACACAGCAATAATGTTACATGACACATTGTAAGAGCTAATGAAATTATGATCTCTTCCTGGAAAGCCTACACCTTGGCAGATGGAGAAAAGAATATAATCCCTTCCCTCCTACCCCCAATCCCCTCAAAATCAGGCAATGCCCTAGTAGTTAGTAAGCTCTGGAACATGCACTATCTTTGCAAGTGGGCAAGGAATAGCAGAATGTAACTGTTTCAAAAGCAAAGTTTGGTAAATAGGTACACAAGAGTAGCAGAACTCCTCATAGAGCACCATCACACTCCTTTTCCATACAGGCAAGGATGCACAGGAGTATTTACTCACATGAAGGACAAAAACAAGAAGAACATTCCTGACCT
>NW_008595716.1:34036-47373 GCF_000691845.1 Merops nubicus
CCCAGGTGGGAGCTGTTCAGTCCATAGGAGTTACTGCTATCACCGTTAGTAATGACAGAAGTGGCAGATACTGAGGAATAAGAACTTGCTGATGATTTTGAAGAGGTAGTAAAGTTTCTGCTAGTGGCAGTGCTTGATCTGGGAGAAAGGAAAAAGAAGTAGAAACAGTGCTACTACTTTTTTCACCCCCAGCCCCACCTCCCACAAAACTCCCAAGGACTTGCCACGTTACAGTTAGTTCACACACACAGAATTTACTGCTTTGGGCTGTGTGATCACACTGCCAAATACTTGTCTGGAGCAGAAACTTCAGACAAGAATATCAGAAGCAGGAGTAACAATTTTTGCTGAAAGCAGAATCTGGGTCCCAGGCTGAAATAAATACGCAGTTCAGATGACGTGAGTGACAGGGAAGCAAGCCTTAAGCTTGTAAGTAATCACCTTGGAACAAGCCAAGCAAAAAAATCCCAATCTTAAAACCACAATACACTTGTCCCACACGAAAAGTAAAAATGTCAGTCTTCCCTACTTGAAAACCAAATTGCCTGCTCAAACAGAATGTTAATTAGTAAGGAAATAACCAAGGTGGGCACAAAACAGTTGCTTACTGAGCCTAGCTGATACAACTACACTGTTGTACAATCACAACCTGTAAACAAGACACGCCATGCTGCACATGCATCATACATAGCAATTCTCAGCATCTTCGGACTGGAGATACTAAAATGGATTTCAGAAGTTCCTAAGTCTCTAGCCTATCCAGCTCTGAATCCCAGGCTATTCCACACCACTACTATCCTGGTCTAGAAAAGAACCAGAACACAATATCACAAAAGACCAACAAGGCATTAAAATGCAACGGTGCTCTGTCCTAGACAGCTCTGGCTCCACAAAAAAAAACAAAGTCCCAAGATAGCACCACACAAATAAGCATAAAGAAACTATTTACATACTAATTACTCTACAGCAAGAGCTAGCTGGGAAATGCTCTGCTCTCTCCATCTTTGCCTGATTAAGCATGCAAAACTGAACACAAAAAGGTGCAGGACACCCACAGCCACCCAACAGTGGCTAATACACACGTTGCCCAGCAGAGCCCAGTGCCCTCAAACTTCAGCTTGTTCTTGTATTTCTTCTAAGGTGGCCTCAATTCTCAGATGACACACACATTCCTAGCTCAAATGCTACTACAAAAACAGTCCTGACAAACCTCTGTGGAGGAAAAACTAAGAGAAAGAACAAGCCATAATGGCCCAGAGGAGGCAGAGCAGCTAGACAGCCTGAAGAGTTTGGAAATAGAATAGCAATAAAAAAAATAAAAATAAAAAAAATAAAAAAATAAAAAAAAAAAAAAAAAGAGAGAAGGAAACGTGTTACAACAGGAGCTTCCAGATGACAGACCAAACCCCAAAATCTGCCTAAATCTGAAGCATGCTAAAAAAATCCCCACAATGACAAAAAATACATCACCAGCCAGCACAACCAAAAATAATCCTGGCAAGGACTCTAGCAAGAATGAGCAGATGCACCCAAGTAACAAAGACAACCATTCCTGGGACAATATACAACCTTCTACTCATTACATCTTGGAGTAGAACATCTCAAGACTAACTGGACACAAAGATAAGATGAATAAGAGAACAAAAGCATCTAGATTAAACAATTATCAGACTCATGCTCCACATGTAGGAATTTCAAGGGCCAAGAATAAAATGATTAAGGTTTTATTTTTAAAACCATTAAGCCTGTAAATCCATTAAGAACACATTTTTTAAAGTTTGAAGAAGTTAATTATCTAGACGCAAAGAAGAGCAATCTAGAAAATTATAGACTTGAAAATGTCTGGACATGTTAGACCCTGGTGAGAGAACAGAAGATACACTGAAATTAGTATGAAGAACATCTAATATGGAGGAAAGGAGGATGATCTCTTAAGGGATTTCAAAATTTCCAATAGAATCATAGAAGCAGCACATAATCAACAGTCAGATGGCAGTTGAAGAGTTCCAGGAAGTACTTCGACAGTATTCTATGCACACAAAAAAAAGGTAAGTACTATGGGGGAAGATGAAAAATGGATCAGAAAACAAAGATAAGAGACGAGTTGCAGGTAGACCTTTCCCCACTCTGCAAAATTATCAAGGATGCTGAGTGAATTTGACAAGTTACTAATTTGTTTGTAAGAACTGAAGAAAAACTGAGGATTTACTAAGCACAGCTGCTCACCCTCATTTCACAATGCAGTCACAAAGGTAGCTATGATTCCGGGTGAAAGGCACAGGTAGCAGTTAAGAAAAGCTAGGTCTTAGTACTTAATTTGCAAAGCAGAGGCCATAATGGGTTGTCATTCAGGAAGTTCTTACATGCAAAAGCCTCCTTCACTTGTCCTGGTTTGGGGTAAAATAGAGCTGGTTCTGCTTAATGATTTTACCTTTTAGCTAAAACTCTTCTAATTATCTGCTCTGTCTGAAGTTAGCAGCGTTTTCATAAACTGTCCAGCTTTAGCAGTGACAAGACTCCATGTTTACAGTTACTGCCAGGGACTGGTGTGCAGACCAAGGCCACTGCTGAGCTTGGATCCTACATGGAGGTGGGCACAGGGTACCCCACACCTGTGGGGAGGAGCGGGCAGGATAACTGACCCCAAGATTCACCAGTGGGGTGTTCCATTGCACAGCCCTCGTATCCAGCAAAGCTGAAGGATCAGGAGGGACAAGCCCTTCCCTCACCCCTTCCCTTCTTTGCTCTTCTGTTTTTCTTCTGCTGCTGGGCTGCTGGCTGCTTCTGCTGCAGGGGCTGGCACCCAAGGAGGACTCCACCCATTCTGCCTTTGATCCCCAGTCCTGTGTTCCTGAACTGAGTTCCAGAATCCAGCTCCTGTACCCAGTTGCTGTCTGTGGCTGAGTCCAGCCTAGGACCCCCTCCCTGTCGGCTGCTCCCCAGCCGGGGGTGGTGGTGATGTGCTGACATTAGGGGGGAGCTGGGTTTGGTACTAACTTTGTATATATTTGTACATAGTCTTATTTTATTACCGTTATTGCTATTATTATTGGTGGTAGTATTAAAGGTGTTTTCTAATCAATAAGTCTCTCTCCCTTATTCCCTTTCTCTTTCAAAAAAATCTTTCCCTTTTGGGGGTGGGGGAGGAGGTTAATAGACAGCGTCTGTTCCGGTTCGGGGGGCTGCCCTGACCCCAGACCGCAGCACTTGTCTGACATAATTAATGCCACTCTGGAAGCATGGCATCGGCTGCAAACTCAGGCACCTGAAAGTCACGGAATAAAGATCTGCCCACAAAACATTTAGCCTAGTTGCTGAAGGGGTCCTCTGAATCCATCAGCATTCAAGGAACTGGGAGAAAGAGATCACTTCTAAATATGAAAGTGCATTTAATTATGGCATTATGTACCTACAAAACACATATCAACCACCAAAGGTCTTAAAATTGCAGTCATTTCTGGCGTGTAGTATCAGTGAATGTTGTATCAGATTGAACAGATGTCTAAATCAAGACAGAGTAGTCACGTGCATTACAAGGTGGGTGAACTAAGCAAAAACTCAACGTTTTTACTGAGGAGAGTAGAGGAGGGCGTGAGGTGGCAGAGAGAGGTCCACTGAGTGTACAATGCCACCACTGGGAAGAGGAAACTAAGAAAACTCTAGCAGCAACCAAAGAACCAAAATGTATTTGCCTGCCGCATATTGCAAAAGGAGGCAGACAGCTACCTGGTAGATGCTAAATAAAACTTCACTCACAATTTTAAATGCAGTATCCAACAGAAAAGGTGCTGGTTTTATAGATCTGACAATTTCTTCATCGTTTGTGCTAAGAAAAGAATACCTAGGATAAAAAAGGTGCACACGAGGACCGAGCTAGATCCGAGAGCTTGGGATCTTATTCTGGAACTCTTGTAAGCAGCAATTAAAGAGGACTAATTGCACAGATTATTGATATAACCTCCCTTCTTAAACAAAGCATGCCTCCAATTCTGAAATTCCTAAAATAAATGTAAGCTATTCCCTCTTCTGAAACTTTGCCTAGTAGTAAAAAAAACTACGGTAAGAAATTATTTTGTTCTTCAGAGTGCAGCAAACTGAGAAACATCAGTGGTCAGGCATAGTCTGATTACACTGGTCAAGGACTGCTGTGAAGTTTAAAATTATTTTTCTCTGTAAAACATCAGCCAGACTGATGGCTGGGGAAACAGGGGTAAGGCTGCCAAACATGTGTAAAAGTAGCTTCCCCTGGTAGGAACCCAGCCCTCTGACAAGCAGCAAATGGTGGGGAAAAACCCTCATGACAGGGAGCCCACCCACCTTGCACACACATTCCACCAGCTATGAACGACATCAAGTCCCAGCTTCCCAAAGCCTCTCCAGGCACACAGGCAATGATGCAGATGCTCATCACTCCTCTGCTGACAGCAGAGAGCTCCACATTCCGTTTGGTTTATGCCATCAAAACTTCAACGACAGAAACCTTTCTTATGCTCCTTTAGTGTTAAAGTGATGCAGCCCAAAGAAAGATCTCCAGAGTTCCCCATGATCTTGGCTAAAGAGTATTTTCTCCAGCTGAGAAACAGCATATTGGAGCAAACTGTTCAGCTGAGATACGATTAAAATTCGTATTACTCAACTTCTCTTCCAAACCACACCTCAGCCCAGAGCACCTGCAACTAGATGCAGCTAGAAGGGCTCAGATGCCTCAGGACTTCCAAAATGCATCTTTCTTTAAAAAGCACAACAGCTCATCAACATTACAGACTTGCTTAGCCTTCAAAAAAGAGCAGAACAGGTTTTCATGGTGATAGTCTCACTTCTCCTTCTTAGCTATGCTTTTAAGGCAGCTTCCAACTCACCTCTGGTAGCAGGCTGGCTCGTAAAAAAAAAAAAAAAAAAAAAAAAAAAAAAAAAAAAAGCAGACAAGGACCTCCTTTACTATAGAACTACTTTGTGAGTGTCTTCTCCTGTGCACTGCTGAGGCATTCAGGGTAGGCAGTACTGTATTAATACTGCACACTTTTCTGGGCTTGGAACTCTGTACCTTCCCCGGGCCACTCTCCCCTCCCACCAGTCCTGCCTGGTTCAATTGCACACAACCACCCACAGATTTTATACATATAAATAGTCCCTATGAGCCATACTATATTAGCTAATCTGGAGCCTTAAACATAGAATATTGATTTAACGCAACATGTATATGCACACACATCTCCATGGAAAGATAAACTATGTCCCAACCCAATAACAAGATTTGAACCCTACACTCCAGGTTAGCAAGTCTTTTACCAGCTCACAGAAGCCGTTAAAATGCTGGGAACCTTTCACTGCAGTGCAGATATCTCACATTTCCAAAACAAAAGAAAACAAATTTTTAGAAGATCAACAGAGAACACAGGATAAATCACAGAGTATGCTTCCACTTGAGGTTTGTCTGCTGAGACACTTGGGAAATGAAAGAACAGTTAAAAAAGCAGCTAAATTTTTAAGTTCTATATTAAAAAAAAAAAAATATTGAATTCTTGCTCTCCAAGGGACAAAAAAAAAAAATATTCATAATGATTCAAGATTAACTTTTGTAAAAGACACAACCTGAGATTAGTAAGAAATCTACACTGTGTTTCGCAAGATTTCAAAATCACAGGGAAGTGGAATTTAGATGGTGTATTCAAAACTAAATGAAACTCCCCCTAAGGATGTCTTGAAAAGATTAAGGACTCTCAATAAAATATGAGAACTTGATGGAGAATACTCAAACATCCAATTCGGCTACAGAGTATTAAGGATTTATCCATTTATATGAAGATATGCTGAAAAAGGGAAGGAATCCAAGTAAATTTCACAATTGATTATCACTTAACATGGAAGGAAAGCACAGAGCAATAATAAATGCATTAACATGGAGCAACGCCAGTGACTCAAGAAAGAAGTTATATTTTTAGTGAGTAAACTAAATTCAAGTAAAAAAACCCTTACTTTTTAAAAAAAAATATAAATCCCTTAAAAATAGGTTAAAAGTTTTGTGAAATAATCCTGGAAAGAGCAGCAGAAAACTTAACTTCTACATCAGTGACCCAGTCTAAACTGACACCAGCCCACTCATATTTGACAGGGAGCGATGAAATGCAACAGAGGAAGCACCAAAAGGTAGAAGAAAAGTCCTCCCAGACCATCAGCATATATTCAGCATAAATAGCTAGTCAGAGATAACTTGCTGACTGCCGGAAGACAGCGGCGTACCATGGCAGATGCACTGCTAATTCTCTTCTTCTTCTAGGAAACTTCTTTTACTCCTCCTCTGTGCATCTGCTACTGCCCACAATGTGAAGCAGGCTCCTGGACATATCTGGTCCAGATCCAGTATAACCTTCCTCATCATTGTCAACAGTATGAGTATGATTCACACACATTTTTGGGGTTATGAAGGCAACTGCTGGACAATATTAGTGGCCTGAAGGCATAAAACTGCATAGAAAGCGTCACTGAATCTGACAAGAACACACTTAACTGCTTGCTCTCATCTTTTGTTATCATATGTCTATGGAAGAAAGTTCTCAAATTTTTCCTCCTTCCATTTCAACCACAGAAGTTTAAAGTCCATTCTTTCTACCTGACTTGCCTTGCCACTTTTGGCATGGTAAGCCAACGCACCCAACTGTATAAGGAGGATGTTGTGTGGAACAATACATGCTTAGTGTATTAACAGAGATAAGGGCAAAGCCCTTAGCCAAGACAAAGGAACAGATCATCCTAGATGGATGACTTATTACAATTCTTTCAACCACCGTTTTCAACATCAAGTCAAATGATTTTACAAGTTCTATATTATAATATGCAAATTTGTATTTTCTAATGATGTAGAAATAAAAATGTGCATACAGATAATCATTTGCACTCAAACAACACTAAAAGTTAAAGTATTTATCTATCTGACCAGCTGCTGAAACGACTGCAGCCTGAAAATGCTACAGGGCTCTTTTTCAGCTTTGCTTCCCATAGAAACAAAAGGTTATCACCTGGACTTGCATGGCTGCCTCTCTAATACTGACTGCCAAACAAGTTCTTGATTATGTACATGATATGAATGTTTAGATGCTTTCCACACTGTACTCTTACAGAAAGGTCACTATAATTCTGTGAACAGTCTCCTTTTCCATTTACCCAGTAATGTCTCTCAGAAGTACAGAATTGTTCTAAAACGGGTTTCACTGACCTCTTTGATCAATTCTTCTGCACTAGTAAGGTCTTGATCTCAAATGAGATCACTTGGCAGGAAGCACTACAAATTAACTGTAATGTATAGAAATTTTCTTCATCACTATCAAGTCTGATGGCCTACTGATGGGAAAGCGAGCAGGCCACCAGACCAGTGACATCAGAGGGTTTTACTTTGTGTAGCATGACTGAATTAAGAGCAGATCATCATTGTTACAAGCAAATTCTATTCTACACCATTCACTCTATACATATTTCATCAGCTTCCCACCTTACTCATCTCTTCTCTAAATTAGACATCAGAGATAATATCTGTAATATTTACAGGCTTCTAATTGCCTTGGGCAGCAAGAGGGTTGTTAAGCTATTTCTACACCCTTTTTGAGGGGAAACTAGAGTTCTGAGCATTCACTTTGGAAATATACTCCAAGATCGGGTTTGTTCCACAACAATAGAAAACAGAATTTTTTTTTCCTCCACTGTGCAGTCTGCAGAGATAGTTTTTAAAGCAGATTAGTTCAAAATAAATCACAATTGAAAATAGCACTTAAATAAAAAGTACTGTTAAAATCTAAGCTTACACTATCTAGTTGAAACGGACTTTAAAACAAAAGATTGTTGTTGCTAAGACAAGAAACTATCAGAACTACTGAAGAATATTTGCATTCAAGATTTTTTCTCCTACTTGAAAATACCCAAAACAAAGAAATCCATCATAGCAAGTAATAATTAGGCTTTCACAGAGATCAGAACACATCTGCTTGCTTACTTTGCCAGGAAATGCTGTTCAGGCCATGTGCCATCATCATTTCTCACTTCTATTAGAACAACCTGAAAGAGAGTTCAGGTAATAAAGGTAACTACAAATCTGCTACATATTTTCCAAAAATCATGAGCAAATCACATTTTCAATGTTTACTTCAAGCACATAAAAGCAAGTGAAAAAACTATGAAACTGAGAAATTGTAAAGGCGAACATGAGAACCTAAAAAAACAAACTAAACCAAAACAACAACAAAGTTATGTCCTTACCTGCCCCTGATAGAGCCCTGCATCTTGCACGGTGCTATCCAGCTTGCTGAGCTGCTCATAAGTGTTCATATACCTGTTCCATAACCTAGTTTCCTTCTCAGCTGGGATATTGAACAGTTTTCTCATTTCTTTCTCGATGGTAGCTGTTCAGGAGGGGAAAAAAAAAAAAAAAAAAAAAAAACCATACCAAAACTACTAAAGCATGAGCACTTTGGAAAAAAAAAACCTGACAAGCCAGACATTCAGCAAGGATATACATCCTTGTGCCTTCAAGATCCTTTGAGTAGAAAATTACCATTGAAGTTACAAAATGCTCATGTAACTTGCCTAATATTTAGTCTGAAAGACTGAAAAACTTCTGTTTTCAGTCATGTATTTGCCTGTCAACCCCTCAAACAAATAATGTGCAGAATACATTAAGAAATTTCTGCCCAAGTGCAAACTTCTGTGAAACAGTCATAATTTGAAAACAAAGGCTCAAAAAGGAAGTAGTTTCAGTTACTATTGTCAGGCCATACAGCAGCAAACTGAAATAAAAGCATCTTTATGGACATATATGACATTCAGCATTTTTACACAGGAAAACACACTGATGACACAAAGAAAGAGAGAGAGGTCAATTTTCAGGATAACAGAAGTGTAGGAAAAGCTATTAAGACGTCAAAAATGTTGACACACCATGAAGAAGGAATCACAGGAGAACCTACAAGACTTGCTCCAGTTTATCAACATCATTCTTGTTCTGGAGAGCATGAAATACCTCTTGAAGTAGTGTCAGAGCACAGCTTCACATGTCAGAAAACTACTTACCAACAGTATCTGCTTTGCTGAAGTGGCATCTAACTGCATTGTCAGGATCACTGCTCTCACACAGCTGCAGCTCAAGAAGATAAACTTCAACCTTACAGTGCTTTACAAACAGACCGTATTCCACCACCTGCAAACAAAGGGCACATGATATCAACAAACACCACAAAGTTAAAATACTGAGCAGTCCTCTGTAAAAGACACTTGTCTCAATATTTTAAGTCTTCAGAAGTCTTGTATAAAGTGACTTGCTCTCAAGTTCAGATTCAGTCAGAATTTCTGACTAGTGCCAGCTAATTACCCATTAAAAATATTTGATCACATAGTCACAGCACACTAGGAAAAAAAAAAAAAGTAATTTTTTCCTTATTTAGTCTTTAGCTGAAGTTTACATTAAAAAAAAAAAACCACAAGCCTGGAACACTAGAACTCTTCCTATTAGAAGGGAGTAAGACAAAACAATTATTTTTCTGCATCGTATACAGAATCTGTCTCATTATTCTCGCCTTGGAGAACCAGACAAATAGGTCACAATTTGGTTTGATTACATTGTTTTATTTGAGAGTAATTTTCAAATCAATTCTGCATTTGAGAGAATATGCTAATAGACACATCTACTCATCCCACCAGCTCTCAGCACTTTTTAGAAAGCTAGTCTGAAAGACCAGATACCACTTCACCTACAGATCACAAAACACATCATGCAAGAAAGAAAAACACATTTCAGAGGCCAGTTATGAGACAACTGTGGTATAACTGGAGGGGGAAAAAATTCTCTCCACAAGTTCTTTTGACTATAAAGCCTATGAAATTGAGATCATATTTTGCTGAACCAACACGTGTCATTTTTCACTAATAAGTGCTTAAGAGACATTTGGACAATGCCTTTAATTTGCTTTAACTTCTGATCAGCCCTGAAATGGTCAGGCAGTTGGACTAGACAACTGTTGTAAGTACCTTCCAAGTGAACTCTCCCATTCTATTCACATGACACCAGGCTTGCTATGATCTACACCTCCACCATTTCACAGAAAAAATAAAAAAGGCAAAAACCAAACACACCAACAAAAACACACCACCTTATTTCCACCAAGCACTGGAAATAAAGAATTAAAACTAAGGCTTCCTGTGAGAATTTGGCTAAATAACGTTTCTCTTTCTGAGCTTTTATAGAGTTGTATTAAATATACAAAGGGCTTTAAAGGTAAATAATTAACAAATACATTTGGAAAGATCTTCAGTATTTCACTGTTACTCTTGAAACAGAAAGTAAAACTCTGTTGAAATAGCTTTTCAGCGGGCAAGTTAGACTTCTGTTTTTTTAAGAATGCAAAGAAACCAATTCACAAGTTCTCCATTTCTTTTTCAGAAGGAATTTCACTAAATGGGACTTCCTGCTCTCCAGGATTCCATAGTTAGAAACAAACTCATATGAAACATATTCAGAAACGGAAAAACTCTTTCCAAGAAGTTTCTGACCAGACCACTGTGTCCATTAGGACAGAAAAATTACAAGCAGAGTCTCTAATCACCTGCAGATGTCTTTCAGTGTCTGATCAGCTGGCTTGTTCTAGTCACAGTAAAACTCAAAAAAGTCACCCCATTGGACAGCAATGTGAGCTCAGCACATGTTCAGCAGTTGAGGGAGTGCACTGTTTGACATTTTGCACAGTAATACACTTTGCAGTGTATTACTCTACAGAGCCCCAAAATCCAAATCCCCAAATCTCAAACCAAAAATCATAGAATCATTTAGGTTGGAAGGGACCTCCAAGATCATCAAGTCCAACCACTGAGCCACCAGGGCTCCAAAGTCCTCTGCCAAAACAGATCAGAATCTGTCAGGGTTGGAAGGGCCCACAAGGATCCCCCAGTTCCAACCCCTCTGCCATAAGCAGGGACACCTCCCACTAGATCAGGCTGCCCAGAGCCTCATCCAGCCTGGCCTTAAAGACCCCCAGGGATGGGGCCTCAACCACCACCCTGGGCAACCCATTCCAGGGTCTCACCACTCTCATGGTGAAGAACTTCTTCCTCACATCCAGCCTGAATCTGCCCACTTCCAGCTTTGCCCCATTCCCTCTAGTTCTGTTGTTACTTGAGATCCTAAAAGGTCCCTCCCCAGCTTTCTTGTAGGCAAAATGTAGTTTGATATTATCAAAAGAAACTTGGAACAGAAATAAATCTAACCTAATCCTCCTGTACTTATCTCTGATCATCAAGCACACGGGGATGGAGGAAATACCAGTTTGCAAAAATACAAAGATGCCTTAAAATTACTTCCCAAATCCTACTTTTATGGATACTTTGATGTACGAATTACAGTTGATCCAGCTTTAGGAGAAGAATTAAAGCATTCAAGGACCACAAGCTGAAGAGCTTTACTTCAAGTGCTGTCTGGAGAATACTGTGATGGGTACCTGCTCAGGTGCAGTGCTGCAGCTTGTGCATCCTGCTGACCTTCCACTTCATATTTTTTTGCAAGAGCCTGTAACAACCCATGAACCTACTACTTTGCTATATTTCAATACTTTTTTAAATATAAAAATCCACTTCAGTTACCAGGTTAAAAATAAACAACAGAGACTGGCACAGTCATAGAAATTCAAAACTTTAAAAATTTATTCTTAACTGAACCATGGTAACTTACATCTGTAAAACAGCATTAGCTCTAAGCTCTAGCCATCAATTACAGTGCTGAATAGCAGCATTCCATACCCCAAGAAAAGGAGGCTCCTGCAGTTCAGCCTGTCACCCAGGCATTTCCCCAATAGCTTCCAAACTTCCTGCCAATCTTCCAAATTTTTCAGCAAAAGGAGTGTCCAGTGTGAAAGCCGTTACCCAGTTCATGAATGAAAGCTTCCTCACTCAGAGAGGCACTGGCCAGTAACAGTTCCAGTCTTCCTTAGTACAGTTTTTTTATTCCTCAAACATTACCTGTTTCTACTAAATCCACAGCTCCTTTATATGCTCTAGCTCTTTCCCCCTTCCCCTCACTTCTGTTTTACACGGGAGTTCTGTTTCTGGGGTCTCCTGGTGAACCCAGGGTTGCTGAAGCTCTCTGAATTTGGCAGTTTCTCATTGTGTACAACTTTCAGCCCACACTGAATGACAACATCCCAGTACCTCTGAACAGTAAGAAGGATCTCACTTCCTTTTACCATTCTGGTGCCACACTTTTCCTGGGTCTTGCAAATTTCAAAGCACCTCTTACTGTAACATAATGCTACTTAAGCAATAATAACTCTGTACACAATATCAACACCATACTCTTGATGTAGTGATTAGTCTTTGGGAACCCTACAGTCTGGCACTGCTCAATTTAGTCAGCACAAAACCAAAACAACTTCTTACCAAAAAAAAAAGTGTCCAACAGATTTCAAAAAAAAACAACTTGAAAATTTCACCTTCCAGAACAGGTTATATACTCAAAATGCATTCATGACCTGTACTGAAAGACAGTTTATTCGAGTGCCTCATTGTGTCCCAGGGGATCATAAGCTTGGCTAACAACTCGCATTTGTCAACAACACAAACACCATTCCACACAGCACAGAAGCATTGCACTGGTCCAAACAACCATTAGGTAAGAACTTAACCAGAACAATCAAAGTGGCTCTCACCCCGTAAAACTCATCAACTGAGAATGACTAAAGTCAGGGATTTTAACTGTAACAGTGCAAGGTCACTATTTCAGACACTAGCTCAGAAAGACTGTGTGTCCTTATCTCCAAGGGGCTACTGAGGACCTAACATGTAGCAAATTAAATGCTGTGTAAGGTCAGTAGAGATTAAATAATGAGATCAGGTTGATGAGAACATGGTTCACCATACTCACTTTTCTGACAATAGGCTGCTGTCCATCTATGCAACCATACCACGATACCAGCTTGTTCCAGGCCTCAGTGGGAACCAGTATGTAATCTAGCTCATCAATGAGGTGTTCTTTTAAACTCTGAGTTTCTAGATCTAAAAGAGAGACAGCCATAAGAAAGTACAGCACCAGAGAGGTCCGTTCTTCTCAAGACCTACACCCACCCCGCTATGCCGCTGAGCAACACCAAAGCTCCCAGGGGCGGCCGCAGCCACCTGCTCACCGGAACGGCCGCTTACGTCCACGCCGAACGCGCGGCCCCGAAAGCGAAAGAGGGATGCCGAGGCGACGGCGCACGCTCGCTCCTTCTCCGCGACCGGGCCGCAGACCGAGAACCGACCGCGCTCCGCCGCGCCGGGACTCACCGCTAAACAGACCCGAGTTGTCGATAGGCCCCGGTGAGAGGCCG
>NW_008595717.1:0-36856 GCF_000691845.1 Merops nubicus
CCGGCTTCGGCAGCTTGCAGCGCCTCAAGATGCTGAACCTCTCCTCCAATCTGCTGGGGGAGTTCCCCGCTGCTATTTTGTCGCTGCCCAGTCTCGAGGAGCTCTACCTGAGCCGCAACCAGCTCACCCTGCTGCCCCCTCGCCTCTGCCAGCTCCACCAGCTCCGCACCCTCTGGCTGGACAACAACCGCATCCGCTACCTGCCCGATTCCATCGTGCTCCTCCACAGTCTGGAGGAGCTGGTCTTGCAAGGCAACCAGATTGCCATCCTGCCCGAGGGCTTCGGGCAGCTTTCCCGAGTCACCCTGTGGAAGATCAAAGACAACCCCCTCATCCAGCCTCCCTACGAGGTGTGCATGAAAGGCATCCCCTACATTGCGGCCTACCAGCAGGAGCTGGCCCACTCCCAGCCTGCCCTCAAACCTCGCCTCAAGCTAGTCCTCATGGGCCTAAAGGATGCTGGAAAGACCCTGCTGAGACGATGCCTCATGGAGGAGGATGGGCGCAGGGAGGATGCAGGAGGTCTGGAGGCAGGGAGCGCCCAGCCCAGAGGGTCCCCTGGGCAGCAGCAGGATATTGGGAGGGTGCCGGTTGGGTGTTGCTCCTTCCCAGAGCCTCAGGACTCTTCCTCAGCACGGGTGCCTGACACGCAGCAGCTGGAACATCTCCCCATTGAGCGGCAGGACGTCCCTCCTCATGTGCCCTCTCGCCGAGCAAAAGGGGAAGCGCTGTGCCCTGCGCAGCCACTGCCACTGAATGCTCCCCGGGTACCATCAGGACTGGGACTGTCGGGAGGCAGCAAGGGCATTGAGGTGATGGACTGGACAGCAGATGCAGAGAGGGGCCTGACATTCATTGTGTACGAGCTGGCAGGGGACCCGAGCTACGATGTGATCCAGTCTTTCTTCCTCTCTCCTGGGGCCCTGTATGTGCTGGTGGTGAATTTGAGTGCCTACGTCCCTCAGCACTTCTACCCGTCTGTGGGCTATTTCTTGCACTGGCTTGGCTCCAAGGTGCCCCATGCTGTGGTGTGCATGGTGGGAACCCATGCTGACCTCTGCGCGGAGCGGGAGTTGGAGGAGAAGTGCCTGGACATTCATCACCAGATTGCTCAGCAGGAGAAAAGGGACGCTGAGGGACTCCAGAGCTTGGTCCAGCAGGTGGATGAGGCTCTGGGACAGGACTTTGACCTGCGCTGCTCGAGCCCGCACGCTGCCTTTTACGGGGTCACGGACAAGAACTTGCGTCGAAAGAAAGCCCAGTTTCAGTACCTGCTCAACCACCGCCCGCAGATCCTCTCCCCAGTGCTGCCCTTCAGCTGCTGGGACCGCTGCCAAGTGCGTCGTCTGCGGGACAAACTCCTGTCAGTGGCCGAGCACCGGGATATCTTCCCAAACCTGCATCGGGTGTTGCCCAAATCCTGGCAAGTGCTGGAGGAGCTGCACTTCCAGCCTCAAGCTCAGCAGCTGTGGCTTAGCTGGTGGGACTCTGCCCGCTTGGGCTTGCAGGCAGGCCTAACGGAGGATCGGCTCCAGAGCGCCCTGTCCTACCTGCACGAGAGCGGGAAGCTGCTCTACTTTGAGGAGCACCTCACCTTGAGGGAGTACGTGTTCCACAACCTGCCACGGCTCATCGACATCCTCAACGTCTTCTGCCAGCGGGATGCCACTGTGCTGCTCCAGAAACTGCTCAGCGACACCCGCATCGACGAACTGAGGGCCACTCAGCTCCATCATTACGTGGAGGGCTTCTTGCTGCACGGCCTCCTCCCTGCCCACGTTATCCGTCTCCTCCTTAAGCCCCACGTCCAGAGCCGGGAGGATCTGCAGCTCATCCTGGAGCTGCTGGAGAAGATGGGGCTCTGTTACTGTGTCAACAAACCCAAATGCAAGCCCCTCAACGGGGCGGCCGCTTGGTACAAGTTCCCCTGCTACGTGAAGAACGAGGTGCCCCACGCGGAGGCGTGGATCAACGGCGCCAGTCTGAGCGGGCAGTCCTTCGTGGTCGAGCAGCTGCAGATTGAGTATAGCTTCCCCTTCATCTTCCCACCCGGCCTGTTTGCCCGCTACAGCGTCCAGATTAACAGCCACGTGGTTCAGCGCTCGGATGGCAAATACCAGATCTATGCCTACCGGGGCAAGGTGCCCGTGGTGGTGAGCTACAGGCCTGCCAGGGGAGCTCTGCAGCCCGACACGCTGTCTATCGCTAGTCACGCGTCCCTACCAAATATCTGGACGGCTTGGCAAGCTATTACCCCTTTGGTGGAGGAACTGAATGTCCTGCTCCAGGAGTGGCCGGGCCTGTACTACACTGTGCATGTCCTCTGTTCAAAGTGCCTTAAAAGAGGGTCGCCCAACCCCCACACTTTTCCAGGTAAGACAGGGCCCAGCTTGCCTTTCATCTCTTCTGGAGCTTTGCCCCTTCCAGAAGGGAGTTTTATGGTGTTAGTCCTAGCTCTGGCTCTCTTTATTTTTATTTTTCTTCTTTCTCTTCAGCTCTAGCTCCCTTCCCTGGTGACTTGAGACAAGAGAGAAAATATTAGGGTAGCTCCAAGGAGACAGGCTTAAAATAACCCTATTCTGAGATGACAGGGGTGTTACATTCCCATTTGTTTGTGCCTTTTCTCTGCTTTTTGGGTTTTGGCCCCAAGCATTGGCAGTGCCATTGTTGAAAAGGCCCTGACCTGTCCTTCTCTGGAGTTTGATTCCTTTGAATGGCGCTGCACTTTTTCAGAATTCCCTTTACCCTACGTTTGCCCCTTCCTTGGGGCTATTTGTAAATGCAGATGGAGATGCCTGAAAGACTGCAGGTGTCCCTTCAACCCCCACAACCTGGCCTGTGCTGCAGCCTCTCTGAATGCAGGAAAGCTCCTGCTGGTAGACAATGGCTGTGTTGGTCTCCACAGCCCTGTATAAAAAGCACTTTCTCATACAGGAGCCCTGTCTGTAGCAGGAAAAATTCTTTCCTGAAGACAGAGGGATGCTCCATCTCCTTTGTTTAAGTGTCTCACCTAGAAGTGATTCCCAGGCTGTGCCTTCTGGAGCTATTCTTGAGAGCAGTTCTTTTCCTTCCTCTGTCTCCCCTCATCTGATGAAAAAAGCATGATCTCTCTGCTCTGGAATATGACTAGTTGTGGTGCTTTTTAAAGCTGTCATCTCTGTGAAGTCATGGTTTTATCAGTGGTGGCTTTTTACAGACACACCTCCCTCATGCTGGAAGTATGTTGGAGCATTCTTTATTTACAGGTAGCCTGAAATTGAGGGAACTGGAGTGTGGTTGAATTAAAGCAAGCAGTGATGCTGAATTAGTTCGTAGGCAAATGTGGATAATAAGGTGTGTTTTGGGAGATTGTTTTGGCTGTTGGTGGTTTTGTTTGTGTTTGTTTGGTTTTGAGTTTTGGTTTTTTCCCCTCTGGACCTGGAAAATTAGGAGATACCGTTTGCTCCTCAGCACGGGTCCTGGCTTTGGGATTGTCTCCCTTGAACTGTGCTAGCTTATGTAAGAGCCATTGGATTTGGGGGTGGGGGGGGCATGTGTAAACCTGTGCTGGGTGAGTTGCTGAGTGGTATCTGCATGCTAGGTCTTGTTGCTGACATGGTGCTTCGGGCAATGTGAGCTGCCTTCCAAAAAACCACAGAACTCCTTAAAAAAACCCACAAACCCAAAACAAAACCAAATGACCAAAAAGAAGGCCAGCAAAATCAGCTAAGAAGGCAAATTGTGTGCAGGTGTGATGGGTGGCTATTGAAGGTTTAGCTTATGAATAATTCAGATCTGCAGTCAGTAACTTCTGTTTTATCTTTTTCTTTCTTGTGAGTGTTTTGTGGCTGACACATTCCTCCTCCCTCCCCCTTCCCCCCAAGCCCCCTGGTGACCAGATGATGCTTTAAAAGCAAAATGTGAAGAGGAGCTGGACTGTCTGCAGACAATTGGCATCTTTGCTGACCTGTGACAGTAAGAGCAGGGCTGGAAGCATAACTGAAGAGCCTTTTCCTTTGGATTTGGCTGTGCCTTATGTGTCCTTAGAGGAAGGAAAGGATTCCTCATTCCTCTTACCTAGGAGCCAGGTTGCATGTGCCGGGCAGGAGAGGTGCAGGTGGGCAATGCACCCTTGGACATGGGGGCTGTTGGGGCTCTTGTGCTAAGCCTCCAAACCCCACCTGGGTGACGTTGCCTGTGGAAAGCAGGTTGCAGCATTTCTGTAGCTCTCTAGAGTGGAAGCTGAGCCTTGCTGCCAGGGGCACAGGACTTAACATCCCAAATGGCCTGGATGCAGAGGGTGACTGTCTTAATACAAATACTCTGTGAGTCTAGCTGGTGGCAGATCCCTTTGAGAAGAAAATGTGCTTCAGAGGCAGGGCTGATCTGTAGAAGTGCTGAAGAATGGTTAAAGGCTGCAATTAATTGAGAAACCTGCTTGTCTTCCTGGGTGATGCATAAATCTAGCCTAGTTATGACCTGGATTGTATGAAAAACGTGAACTATTGTTTGGCTTACGGTGGCCTCTGTGTGTGTATTTAATCTAAAAAAATTCTTTGTTGTGTTTCTGCTCTGTGAATTAAAGACTGTTTAGGAGCCCCTAAATGGCAATCGTGAAGCTGAAGAGTTTTTTTTCTCCTGATTTTGTTTGTGAGGAGGTGTGTGTGTTTAAAAGTCGTGCTGCCAAGCTGGCTCTCGTGCAAGCACATCGTGGTCGGTGTCATTTTTAACGGGGTGTAGGAAACAGATGGGTGTAATGTTAGGAAAATGGGTAGTGGGGGAGATGTCTCTTTCTTTCCAAGCTCTTGTAGTGGGAATACCTGGCAGTTACAACGCTGCTAATTCTTTAAATAGGGCTGTGGTCTTTGTAGGACTGTGCTGAAGAACTGCTTTGCAGCCTGTTGACCTTAATAAGGGAAATATTTCTGTGGAGACGCTGCCAAATTTGTGCTCAAAAATGGAAGTGTAGTCTGGCTGTGTGTCTGGTTGCACAATCTGTGTCGTCATTCATGAAACCATTGGTGCATTCTTCTTTCATCCAAATTGTCATTGGAATCCTCTTCAAGGAGGGGATTTGGTTGTTTGCAAGTTAAGGATTAATCCTTGCTTTTCCTCCTCTTTCCTCTCGTCCTGCATGTGCACACTTTATAACTTACAGTGGTAACACAGAGAAATTCTCCCAGAACAAACCAGTGTGCATAGAAGTGGTTAATAAGAACTGAGATTCTGGATTCCATTTTCTGGGTGTTTATGGCAAACAGTGGATAAAAGGGATGTCACAATGTCTTCAGAGGGTGCTTTTAAGGAGGTTTTCATGTTTGAAACAGATTTGTAGCTGGGTGAAATAGTCACTGGATTGGCATCTGAGCTGGAATCTGTGCTTTGAGGCTGCAGTCATCCACTTGGATGGTAAGTGGTGTGCTGATTTTTTTTTTTTAATTTTTTTTTCTTTTATTTAGATACAGTGCATATGTAAAACTATTCTTGCCAGGCTAAGAAAGGCATCTCAGTGCTTGGAGTGAGCAGCAAGGATAGTTCACCACTCCAAGGCACTGAGAGCTCACTTGGGTTGTCGCAGGCTTTGTGACATGCTATGATTGTGTGATGTTCTTCTAGCTCTGGATGGAAGGGCTTCTAGTTTGTTCATATTCAGTAAGCTATTAATTGACTTGGTATTGGGGGCAGGGGGGTGGAGTTGGTTTGCCATCTGTCTGATAGTAGACACATGTGCTTTGTTTGGACAAATGTGACTGGATTTTCTGAGCTGGCCTTCATGTGCAGCTAACTGCTCTGCTGCTGGATTCTCTTGTCCTGGGCTGGGCCTAGGCTGCTCTAGGCTCTTCCAGGCTGTGGTCTGCACAAGGTGTCCTGACATCCAGTGTGTGATCCCTTTGGTGTTTGGGGTGAAGGGGATTGGTGTCCTGACATCCAGTGTGTGATCCCTTTGGTGTTTGGGGTGAAGGGGATTGGTGTCCTGACATCCAGTGTGTGATCCCTTTGGTGTTTGGGGTGAAGGGGATTGTGTTTGACTGGTGGTTTTCCTTTATTCCTGCCTGTGAAGTTACCTGTATGAGTGCAGCTGTAAGAAAGCCAAGGGCTTTTTCCTTTGCAGAAAACAGGCAAAATACTGTCACAAGATGATCTGGGTTTTCACAGGTTAAAAATGTGACAACAGATGGAGAGTTACAGGCAAAGATCCTGTGTGTGAGCCTGTCAGTCCCTCTCCAAAAGGACACTGCAGAGCTACTGGGAAGCTTCAAGAGATGCTGGAGGACTGGCAAGGGGGTTCCTATGGTGAGGAAGTGCACATCTCCCACCTAGCTTGCTGACCCCTTCCTAAGGTATCAGAACAGGGAGGAGATCACAAGCCCTTACTCTGCCCATCTCCCACATCAGAGGTGAGCAGAAGCAAGGATTACATGCCAGTTACCTTCAGGGGTACATCTGGAGGTATCAGAGCATAGTTCCCCTGTAAGACTGTGTCATAGCCACAGCAGGGCTAATTCTAGGCCACCTTATTAATGTGATTTGTAGTGAACCATGCTCACTATCCCTGTGCTGGTGTCTAAAGCAAACATGAACTCACTTGGTGGCTGGGATGGAGTCAGGAGATGGAGAGTTGGAAGATCTCATGATGTATCATGATGTCAAGCACTGTGCAAGCTGAGGAGGGAGCAGGTGGTACTGGTTTTGTCAGAAGGGCTCAGAAGTTGCTCCAAAATCAGAGCTACCTCTCAATGAAAGGCTGATGTCAGGTATGTAATTATGCTTTGTAACTAAATTGTAAGGGGCTGTTGTTTTTTGTTTTTTTTTCCACAGACAACTGCAGTAGAGCAACACTTGCTTGTTACAGAGCATGGTGCTAGCACTTGGCATCATCTTATTTTCCCCCATTTGAGGGTGGAGTCTTTTTTTGCCTGACTTTGAAAGTAGATGCTGCAGCTGTTTTGGGGCTGCTGTCATACTCCCCTGAGGAGCACTGTGGTGTAATCAGAGACAGTAGGGCAAGGCTTCAGCACAGTGGGAGCACTGGACATGGATGGTCTGGGTGGTGGGTCTCATACAGGAACATTCAGCCAGTAAAGAATCTTTCTGCTGGTGTTGTTTCTTACATGCTGTTAAGAGGATCCAGCCCCGTCTCCTGAAGGTCACTGCATCCTGTGCCTTATCAGAGAACTTATGAATGTTTTCCAGCACATTCTGAGGTTCAGCCTCCGCCAACTGCTGCTCCCATTGTTCACATGGTCCTCCAAACTTAATCCATTTGAGGGCCAGTGAACTATACACAGGATCTTCCCAACTGGGAACTTCAGACGGGGCCATCCTCGTCACCAATGACCAGGCCCAACAAAAATGATACCACCAGGAAGATGAACCAATAAGTGGAACGTGTTGAATACTAAAAGGACATTCCATGAATGACTGCTGAGGGTGCAAACAAGTCAATTAGTTCACATATGACTGACATTACCCCCAACGATCCCAAAAAAGACATAACCTGACTGACAACAGGTACAAAAGGCCAAGGTTTTCCTGTGGGGGGAAGGGGAAACAGCCACATCAGGAAGTTGAACACCTAAGATAAGGGTAGCCACATGGCAGCTCTCACCCTCTTAGCCTGTGTTTGCAAAGGTCTGGACTGACCAGGGTCCAGCTCCAGGAGAGTCAGGAGGTCTGCCCTGAACCAGGAAGCTCTGGGGAGTGCACTCCACAGACAGACACTCCTGACTCCCTGCCAGTGGTCCCAGCTTTTATCCCTAAGCAGACCCCTGACCTTTGTCAGCTCCCTGCGGGACCCCTGGGGCTCATTTCCCTTCTGGCTCTCCCTGCAGGGCCGGCCACACCCTGGGGGGAAGCTCTAAGGCAAACTCACCCCCTCTGTATGAAGGGCTGTGGGAATCACCCATATGTCAACCATAATTCAGGGCTCAGGGTTCAAACCCCAGCATTTCACAGGGGAAAGCTGAACAGGGCCCTTGATTCAGGAGGAGAACAGATCAGTTGCTGAACTCGGGGAAGCTCTAGCGCTGATTCCAACAAGAGCTATTTTTGTGCTGCTGAAGTGACAACCTTGAGTGGTGTGACTTTCTGTATGTAATGGTGTTGAAACACTCTATATACCACCAGGGTTTTTTTAGAGATTTCCTTCACATTAAGCTGTGTGTTGCATGATGAGCATTTGAGGTCCTCTTACCTGGTGGCTGTGGTAGTGCATCCTCTAATTTAAACAACGCATTCAGGAAAGAGACAACAAACATTCCATGGTCTTGGAGAGGCAGTGAAATTGCCAGAGGAAGAGTATGGTGTGCAGTGTGGATGGCTGCTGTGGGGCTGGGCCTGGTGGGGTGTAGGTGTGGCAACCAGTCCTTGGGGAGAACTGGAGTAGCCAGCACAGAGCTGGGCTCATGCCTGGTGGCCTGACTCAGGATGACACTGGAACAGGAAGAGCAAATTCAGCTGTGGATGCCAGAAGAGAGACTGAGGCTTTACATTGCTGTCTGAAAGCTGTCCTGCTGCCTTCAGTGTCTGGTTACTTTGTATTGTGTGCATGGCTTTGTATTGTGTTTGGGGGCTTTTTTAAGGATCCTAATATGGCACTTGGTAAAATTGGAATTTACTTGAAATTAGGATGGCAGTGTTCACATTTAACGCTGTCTGAAAGAATCCATTTCCTCATCCCAAAAGCTTCTATGCATTTCTGCTAAAGGAAAGGGTTTTTTTTTGGTACATCAGCTTGGTACAAGAAAACTCTTCTGGTTTGTTCCTTAACAGCTTGTCTTGCCCTACCTCATTGCCCATAGAAGTTCCATTTGGACTTTGGGCCTCTGGACTTTGAGCTGCCATCACTGAACAAGGGAAACACAAGATATAGTTGAGTGGCCCTTTTTGGTTTGGGTAGTGAAGCAAAGCAGAGTTTTTGGCCTTGAATGCATTACCTTTTTGTGGTTTTTATTTTTACAGTCACTGAAATTTGTCTTTGCAGGAAATGACTTATAAAAGACGTTCAGTACCAAAAGGTTTTTTGTTTCACTGCATGGCAACTATTTAAAAGCTACTGACCGTGGGGGTGAGATGAAATGTTAATGCAGGTTTTTCCCTCTCCAAAGTCAATGGAAGACATGATGACTGATTTGTGCTCTGCTTCAGCACGCTGTGGCCACAGGTATTGTGAAACATGCTTTACTTCCTACTGTATGCACAGACTTCTGGTGCTGCAGTGCCTCTTTCTAAAAACACTGAAGTGAGAAAAGTTTTCCTATGTAAATACAAACTGATCAGTTACTTCCTTTTATCTCTCTCTCTCCTTGCTTGTGATACTTGTGCTTGCTATACAGCTGTGGGCAACTGTAAGAGTAAGCAGCCTGGTTGATGCCAAACAAGGTCACCTCTTCTCAGGTGAGCTTGTGGGGTGCCAGTTTAAGGGTGTGCTATTTAGGGGAGCAGTTTGTAGGGACGAGGAGTGGGGAGGGAGTACTCTGTCAATGATAACACTTGAGCCCCTGCTGTTGCAGACAAGATGTGTTGGTGGTTCTGGCTAGCTAAGAACATCTGTGGGTCTGAGAAGGCAATTCAGCTGAGCTCTAAGAGTCCCCAAACACAATACCTGCCTCATGGGTCTGCTATATGATGATCCCCTTGCCTATATCAGGAGAGTGATGGGATGCTGGTGGCCACAGTGTGAAGGAGCTGTGTCTCATACAGAAGATAAGAAGGCCTTGGTGTTTTTAGAAGCTGTTGAGTGGATGCAGTTTACAGCCTGTAATAGGAAGATCACCTGTGTGGATGCAGCCTGTGTTTCAGCTGAGCAGCTGGGAGACATTTGTCCCTTAGCAGTTTCTTTGTTGGGAACCAGATGTAATAACTAGGGTTGGGAGCTTCAAGACCTGTGAAATGACTGTCTGGTTGGCTTTGGAAGAAGTTTTGTTTAGGGTGTTGAGCTGGGCCATCATTGAGGGCTTGTGGATCTGCCCCAGCAGGCTGCTGGAGGCTGAAGTCCTATTGTGCTTGTGGCATTCTCCTGGCTATAGCTCCACTGTGGATGTGCTGATGGAGCTGCCAGCGTGGTCGGTGGCAGTGTGGTTTGGGACTGATGCAGGCTCTGTGGTTAGGGGTGACTTGCCTTTGGCTGGTGGATGTAGGCTGTGTTCTGACTGCTGGAGTGTTTGCCTGCTTGAGCTGGCAGTGGTTTAAAGCTAAACTTTCATGCTTGTTTGTTTGGTTTTTTTTCCCCAGTGGTCATTCTCAGGAGTTCTGTGCTTCTCCCAAAGGTATACTGACTACACCTACTTACAAGTTTTAGCTAGCTCTGGCTAGGTTGAACTCCTCAGGATGTGTATGAAATGGGCCCAGGACTTACAGGCTTCACAAGGTAACATTAATTTTGAATTCACAGTTCAGCATGGGAAACTCTGCATGAACCAGATGACAGCTATGAGGTGAGCTAGGCACTTCTGTGAGGAAGTCCATTAGACTTAGGGCTTTTTGAGAATCAGGCTAAACCAAACTGTGGAGGCAAGCAGCCTTCAGAGCAAAACAAAACTGCGTCTCAGGTGCTGTTCAGACCTCTCAGCTTTGCCACATGCTGACTTGGATGATGCTTGAATACTTCAGGAAGGAGCTGTATTGTTGATCTAGGTTGCAGCAAATTGTGCTGATGAGATGACTGGAGACTTCTGCTGGACTTGTGTTACTGGGGAGTCACAAGCTTGGCAGAGTGATCTCTCTAACACCCTTTATGGAAGCAGTGCCAAGAAGTCTTCTGCTTTACCTGGTTTTGGGGTGATGTTTGCCAAGCATGCAGTTTAGATAAGCATTGTTATTTGTTACATGAGTGGGAACCCAGACTTCCCAGTCCCTCTGGGGAGAGGTCCCTTCTCCTTTGCCTGGTACTCGTCACTTTCTGTAGAATTTTTGGACTCTCCCTGTTATTGGTATAACAGGAAGGAAGCAAACAAAGGTACAACAATGGTAAGGGAGGGATTTGTGGACCTCATGCTGTAGTTGATGATAAAATTAATGTTGTCAGGTTTTGTCCTAACAGAACTCAAGATTGTGGCACACTTTGCTCAGAATTTGTCTCTTGAATGACCTGTATGTAGTAACTTTCAGTTTCTGTGTGCTGAGTTCCTCTTGGAATATATACTTTGCATTTTTAGCAGGTGTTTTCCTCTCTATCAATATAGAGTAAGCAGTGTGATAAGGGACAGATCCTGCCCTGCAGCAGGGAAGGATTGTTGATGAGCTTTGTAAAAAAATGAATTGCTCATGGTTTCCACAGTACCAAAATCTGCAGTGTTTAACTTGAGACAGGGAGCAAATTAGGTCAAGCACCTCTATGTATCTAGCTGCTGTTTCTGCCACGTGAAACAACACAATGGGAAAAAACCCAATGTGAACACAACAATTTGGTCTTCCTTGACTTTGAGAAACGTGCAACTTATTTGGTGCCTTTGCTTCTATGAAAGGCTGGCAGCAGAAGACTGCTAGAGAGGCTGGTTTGTCCTAAACCCACTCCAAAACAAGCATCACTCACAGCCAGTATGGCCCCTTGCTACATGGTCTACAAGTGGAGGGTTACCTTTCTGTGGCAGAAGAAACATGCATCTTTGTTGTGTGGCCTCTGAAACGTTATGGGGGACACAGTAAAACTGCAAAATGGTGCAGCAGCACAGTGCTGCATCTCTAGGTGTTATTGTGGAGCTCTGCTGCTGACCATTTAATACCTTTCTTCACTGGCTGTGGACTCTTTCTTGGATGAAGCAGTCAGGTATGCATGGCAAGAGATTTTTCTCTGAGCAGACAATGTTAGAAAGGAAGGACTCAGCAGTCCCCAGAGCCCAAGTGCACAGGCACAGAGTGTGTGGTGTGGAGGATGGAGAGGCAGGGACCTCTGTCTGAGGCTGGCTGCCTGACATCAGCCTCTTACTGTAAGTATTCCCATTGCCTGCCTTTGAACAGTTGCATTTTCTCTCATTAAAATTCTCAGATAAATGGAGATCAATCAAGAACGAAGGCTACAAAAATGGGGTAGTGCTTTCTGAAAAGCACCTCATATTGACCATCCTGATATTTGCATTTGTATCTTTCCACTCTCCTGGGTGTTCTGTGTATGACTTGCTAATCTGTACTCGTTTGTACACGTTCTCTGCTGCATTATGGGGAAAACCAGTGTACAGGCCTGTCCTGTTGCCAACCACTGCACTCCTCAGGATTACATCTACAACAGACAGTGAGGTGCAACTGTATTTACTGCAATGTGGTATAGGGAGTGTTTTGAGGTATTTATGCCCAATCCATTCTTTCCTCAAAAGGGGCCGAGTAGCTGGGGTCCTGTCTGTATGGGAACAAAGGACACATGGGGCAGCTACAAAAGTTAGATGTCCTCTTCTTTTTCTGATTCTTCATCCTCTTCTCTATCTGTCAGCCACAAGTGCTCACAGGAGTGATGACCTTCCTTAGTGGGGGGATATAGTCATGATGGGACCCATAGGAGTTGGAGCAGAAGAGGTGCTAAGGAGGCAGCTGAACTGCTCAGCATGTTGTCAGATCTGTAGCATGGAAGGTGTCTTCTGAATTGCAGACTCAGCCAAGGAGAGTTGCCCAAGGGCAGGAGGATTTGTAAATCCAGACTAGCTGGTGTCAGTCTGAGCAACAGCTGTGTGTGGTGTCAAACTTACTCAACCATGGGGAGCCGTTCTTGGGACCCAAACTGGTTTTAAAGAGCACAGTGGGTTGAGGGTACAGCTGCTGGCTTGGCCTCCACTGCCTTAATGTGGGCTCTGAGCCACCCTCCATCCCACTGCTGTTGCTTTTGTGTGACTCAGTCTTGTGCCACTGCCTCACTGGGCAGCCCGACCAGCAGCAGGATGATCAGTGCTGGCTCAAAGTGGTCCTCAAGTAGTCTTTGAATGGTCTGGCTTTCCTGGGGAAGCCTCATCTGGGCTGTATCTTCAGGAAGCCAGCATGCTGTGTCCAGAGGAGAAGCCAGCAGACCTCTCTCCTCACTGCTGGGGCATCCCAGACTTATCCTGTTGATAACTCTGGGCTGCTGCAAGGAGGGAAGGAGATGGAGATGTTTGTGTGCGTTTCTCCTCCTGGTCTGCGTGGTGATTCTTGTCTCCTTGCAGTGAGTGGCTGTGTTCTACAGGCAGGACTGCTGGATGGGGTTGAATGTGCCTGGTGGCAGGTTTCCAAACCAGGGAGTGTGCAGCAAGCACCAGGCCTACTTACATGTGTTGCATAACCAGATGAGTTTTCAGCTGCCTGTACGCCTCTCTAAATCTTCCTTTTGAGCAGGCTCTTTCTTTGAGAGAGATTTTGATGCTCTTATTTCAGATAACGATGCACGCACTGGATGTGGAAAATTCTCATGCCCAAATGACTCTGGTTTATCAAAGCAGCTAAATTTAGGAAACCTATCAAAAAAAGAGCTTCCCTCTCCTGTGAGCTGACACAATATTTCTCAGTCGCTGTTATTTTTACTACAGAACAGCTTAAATTTATTAAGGTTGGGTGCAAAGTGATGGCTGCAGTGTGAAAGGAGACATTTGTTTCTGTGAAGTAAGGCAGGCGTGCTGCAGTTCCAGGGCTCTGAGGGCAGTCTGCTCACCCTGAGCTTGTGCCAGCACTGTGTCGGGGCCCCCAGCAGGTCCTGCTCAGCTCTCTCGAGCCCTGCCTGCTTGGCAGAGGGTCTCTCAAACCCCACAGCTTGCTCTGGAGCTCAGGGCTCTGTTTAAAAAGGTGGCAATAAGCCACTTGCTCTGATAGCAGTTACCTTTTTCAGCATCCAGTGGCAGTGGTGATGGATTTTAACAGCCCCCCACCCTACACATCGTCTCAGTTCTAGGAGAACAACGTAGGGAAGAGGGTGTTTCACTGGCACAAAAGTAGGGGGACAACTTTTGTGTGGGAACCAGTCATGCCTCTGGTTTCAAAGGTCTCTTTCATACATGGACTTCCTTTCACTGTACACTCTTATGGACCAGAATTGAGCCTTCCCAGGCTGGAGAATGCACTGCTGCAATCATGCTGAGCTGGAGCACCTTGATCTCTTACTGTTAGGAATATGTAATTCAAAATTCCAGACTTTTTTTTAACTCATTTGGGGTTTTGGGGTCCTTTGGCTCTGTGGAGCTTTGAGCTCGTGTTTTAATATAGGTGACTGCTATGCTTTGGCTGCCTTCTGACTTGTTTCCAAACACCCCATGCCTGCTTTCCCAATGAGATGGGAGTGAAGACAGACAGCTGGGATGTTGGGAAGACAGCTGGATGTTGGGAAGAAGTGCCATTGCTTGCTGGCCACAATATCCCAGAGATCTGCTGAGCAATAATTTTACTTTCTTTTTTTAAGCTTCTGGTGGACAGTCATGCAGGAGCAGTCAGTGGGTGAAAATGGAGGTGATGTGAGCCTTGCTCTGGTATTCTGGAGCTCTGTGACAGTGCCAGAGGGCTCTGTAGGGAATGAAGCTCCTGTGTGCTTTGTCCTCAATAACAGGGCAAGTTAGGTCTGTGTACCTGAACCTGTAGGGTCAGGAGCTTTGGGCAGGGAGTCTCCCTCATGCTGGTGAAGAAGCCTGTGATCTAGCATTGATGACATTTTCATGCCAGCTTTAGTAAGTAAGAAGGTTGTCATTTTTCAGGGGAGTGTGTGTGTGCCCAGAGGGAGCCCTGAGGACTCTGAGATGATCCTTAGTGGATTCTGGCAGGATCTTAAACTGATGCTTGTGTGGGCAAATAATTCAGCTCAGCAAGCAGGTGCTGTGGTCAGCTTGGAGCCTTCCTAGCATAAGATGCTGAAATAAATGATCAAGAGTTGACTCTTGTATGTGTATTTTCCCAAGCAAGTGTAATTGTGCCTCAAAGGCTCACCCAAAGTAAAGACTTTTTTGGATGAAAGCGTGGGAGATTTCCTTTTAGATCAGGAAAAGATACTTTTTCTATGTTTTCTAACAGAAAGCTGCTCGGAAGCTTTTGAAGCTGCCTATTATTTTTAGCTTCTTCTGTGTTCTCCTTTGAAATAAATCATATCCTCCTTCTACTACAAAAAAAGCCTAGCACGTAATGTACATACACACATGCACATCTCTGTTTAGCTTCCACTGCAGGCACTCAAAGTTAGGAAAATGTTGACAAATAAGGCAGGACCATGCTCAAGTTAGTAATTCAGACAAGGATCTGATTTAAAAAAAAAAAGTAAAAAGTTAAAAAAAAAAAGAAAAAAGACCCTTGTGCTGAGCAAATTGTGATGAGAGGAGAATGAAAGGAGATGCTTGATGAGCTGGTTTGTTGAGCACAGTAGACTGGCTCTGAATTCGTGACTTGTGTTTCTTGGCACAGCACTTGCAGCTGCTAAAGATATGATAGGACAAGGGGTAATGGGTGCAAATTGGAGCATAGGAGGTTCAGGGTGAATATCAGGAAAAATTTTTTCACTGTGAGGGTGCCGGAGCACTGGAACAGGCTGCCCAGAGAGGTTGTGGAGTCTCCTGCACTGGAGACATTCAAAACCTGCCTGGACACCTTCCTGTGTGATGTACTCTAGGTGGTCCTGCTCTGGCAGGGGGGTTGGACTAGATGATCTTTCGAGGTCACTTCCAACCCCTATGATTCTATGATTCTATGATTCCCTGTTAAAAGCCAGGAGCTGCAGGCGTGGCTGGGTGTCTCTGGCCAGGACTCGCTGAGCCAGGCTCCAGGTCAGGGGTTTGTTGCCCTTTCCTGTGCTACTTGAAGTATTTAATGTGAGGATACCCCTGAAGCAGCACCTAGGGTTGAAAGCTGTGTCCCAAACCAGCCTCTGCTCGGCTGCATGGCACACATCTTGCTCATGGTGCCATTTCTGTGTGGTGTTCCAGGTGTGCCCAGCCCCACCTGAGCCGTGCAGGCGAGTGGTGGAACCAGGAGCTGCCCATAAAGCTGTGGCTCTGTTGGAGATGGAGGTTTTGCCACTTGCTCTGACCTGCTTTATCCCCAGCTGCATAATGCAGCATGATGCGGATAATCCAGTCATTGTTACAAAAGGATTTAAAACTCCTTTTTAATCAGAAGTCATTTTTAATAAAGCTTTGTCTTGCTTGGGGGGACTGTTCTCTTGGCTTGTGTGTTTAAGAAAAACATGGAATGCTGAGGGAGGTGGGAGAGAACCAGATCGTGGAGAAAGAACATTGGTGCTGCTGTCTGAAGTCCAGAGCTGTGGGACCTGTTTCCACTAGCACCAAGCGTGCAAAATCCTTACATGTGCAAATAGAAGCAGCCAGTAGGTCTGTGCTTTGTTGCAATTTTTTCCCTTTGCATAGCAAACTTCTGGTGCTGGTGGAGAGAAGGAAAGGCTCTTTCCTAGTCCAGTCTGGCTCATATTCCACCTTTAAATTCTTTATGTCCAAAACGCTGGCGGTCCTTCAGGGCTTCCTGCAATTCAGAACAAACTGGGGTGCTAGATGAAGTGCAACAGAGGTGGGGATGCTCTTTGCTTCTCTTGCAGTGGCCTTTTGTGTGTGATTGACCTTTGGTTCTGGTATACCAAAGGTATAAATCACTTGATTTAATATTTGGTTTGACTGATTCTTTGGTTGTTGCTCTGCTATTGTATTGCAGAAAGTACACTGTCCAAATTAACACATGATCTCTGGGTAGCTCTGAAACATGCTTTCTTCTCCTCCCCTATGCCAGTGTTTTGCCCACTTTTCTGTCAGAAGCCATCTCTTGAACTGTCACATTTCCTTCACCTCCCCTCAGCCTGGTTGGGTCCTGAACTCCAGCACCGAATGGCATTTGAGAGTGAGCTTCCTGCTGGTTCCTGCTTTTCCAGTCCAAATAGTCCTCACTCGTGGGGCATCTTGACCACGTGCTTAACATCTCCCTGAATCTCTCCTCTTTGACCAGTACAAGTAAATGACTGTGAAGTTCTACATTATTTCATCCAAAGAAGCCCCTTTGAGGGCTCAGGTCCTCATCCAGTTCAGGTGTGCTGGTGAAACCTTGGAAGGAGAAGGGGCCAGGGCTGTGTCACAGTGACCCTGGTGAGTAAGTACCTCAGAGTTATCCACCTGGTGGAAAGCTGCTTGGAGAAAAGGTGGCAGTGGTACATGTTTGCAGCACAAATAGTTAGAAGGCCAGGAAGGAACACGTCTCTCTGAATCCCATGGTGGAGCAAGCAGCTCCTGGGAAGGTGCTGGGGGGTAGAGAATATGGTGGAGGACTGAAAAAGTTCTCCTGATGCTGCTGCTGCCTCCCTTGGAGTCTGATGAGTTCTTGACAGCCCCCAGGGCTCCTTCCTGTTTCAGTAGCAAACGTGAGTGCTGTAGAAGCAACTTTTAAACAGCAAGACGATGCTGCAGTTTATTTTTAGGCACTGAGAACTCCAGACCAGATGCCATTTAGCAGATAGTGAACCCTGCAGAAGTAGCAAAGCTATTGTTTTTAAACTCTAATTACATATTATTGGAAGGCAGTCCAGTAACAGAATAAAAAATAGTAAGAATGAGTTAAGTAGCAAAGCTATTGTTTCTAAACTCTTAATTACATATCATTGGAAGGCAGTTCAGTAACAGAATAAAAAATAGTAAGAATTGGTTTCAGCAGAGGTAGTAAAACAATCTATAATGTTAAGTGCATAAGCACTTTCCCTTGGTAAAAGGTGTCTGTAAGCAAAATCTAGTTATTGCCTTCACCTACAGCTGTTAGTTGTCACCTCTTTGGATATCAGAGAACGAGACAGTTCAGAGAAAATTGGTTAAATGATTGGAAATGTTGAGGAATTGCTGTGGAAAAAAAATAAATGAAAAGATGAGTTCTCGTCCTCTCTAGAAAAGGGGAAAAATAAAAGCTTTTAATAGTTAAAAAACAGACGAGAGTTTTGTTCTTGATCATTGAGCAGTGCAAAGCCAGCAACTCACCCACACTTCAACGACAGCAATTTTGTTAATAAATAAAATACTTTAAATCTTCTCAATTGGTTTAAAACAAAAATCAGTTCTCCATCTCTGTTGGCATAGGGGAACTCAGGCTCTGAGCTCTGTGGAGTGCTGCTTGGGTACTGGCATGTGCATCAACAGTGCTTTTATAGAGGACACCAAACTTACCTGTGAGACTGAGAGGAGCATTGGCCACTGGTCTCAGTCCTCTGCTCTTCTGATTTCATCCTTATAGCATCCCACAAATCTACATCACACTGTTTCTCAGGGAAGAAACACTTGACCTGAGGATGTAATTGGGAAACTTCAATGTAAAGGGAAAAACGATACATGCAGGGAAGCAAGGTAGATCTGCTGCCCTGTAATTAAGGAAAATTCTGTGATTCTGCAGGTCTACAGCCAGACCTGTGGTCTGTGTATAGTGTGTTGTTATTTATTAACTAGGAGGAAGCAGGGTAGCTTTGAAGGAGAAGCACCAAGGAGGCGTTTTGCTCCAATTAAGCACAAGCCTAGAATAAATTCTGTGATGTACATGCATAAATCAAATTACACAGTAAGGTGGCTTCAGTAGGAAGTCATGTTAGTTGATTAAAACAGGGATGAGTTCAAGTTGGTTCAACTGACAGGTAAAAAAATCACTTGATTTAATATTTGAGCCTCAACAGGACTTAAAATGTTTACACTTTGCTCCTTCTCTTTGCCTAAGTGGGCTCTGTGTTTGTCCTGCGGAACATGGAGAGTTTTTGAGCCACCAAAATAGCTTTTACAGAGGAGTATAACACATGGGTTTCACCTCAAACAATCTGGAAGACAATACTTACCACACAGGTTTGAAAATACAACTCCCTCCACTTCAGTCTGCTGAATACACTGAAGCCTTGGAATGGCCCTGAGGCAACAGCAACTCATTAAGCCAAATTACTTTTACCCAGGAAGGAGTTTATTTAATCTCAGGGAAAACTATTGGGCAGCACATGTACGTGCACGTCTTGCATATATGTTTTGGTTTGTTCTTCTTCTTCACTGGTGAAAGACAAGTAAATTAAGAAAAGAAAAGAAAAGGGTGGTTGTTGCAGTGTAAAAGGCTCCTCCAAGGGGAACTGCAGATCTTTGGCTCCCCAGGTGGACTTTGCTGAACGCTTGCTTCAGAAGGTGGTCTGCATAATAAGGATCCTACCATCAGCCGTGGCATTTGTGGACATCTTGTGGGGAAGGAGAAAGCCAACTGAGAAAAGTTGTCCCAGGTGTTCTCCCAGCCTTTGTTTTTAGCAGAGAGATTTGTCTCTTCAGTAACATTAAAGACAGTTGGCTGTTTACTGGTGTCATCTCTTTGTGAACCCACGTGAGCTTCTTGAATATACAGCGTGTCACAGCAGCATGTTCTGCAGCCTTGATCAGGTGCTGGACTGCTTCCTTTGGTTTTTGAGTGCACCTCAGAGTACCTGCATCGAGGCTTCCTAATTCTTGTGTCAGAGCAGGGAGAAAAACGACCAGCCAGCTCTGGGTGCAGTGCTGCAGCCAAACGACTGTGAGGAAAACCGTCTGGCAGGTTTGCTTACGTCTGTAAACTGGGCAGAGGGGTGGGCTGAGACTCTGCCCTGCCTCATCAGTTGCATAAAGCTGGAAGCCCATGGGACTGAGTCTTGTAAGCCCTGCTCCAGGGGTTGGCTTTTCACATGGCCAGCTATTGGCATGTTGTGACCCACACACAGAGAGCCAGAGCTAGTAGGATGCTGGTCAGTCCTGGTAGCTCCCTGCAGACCTGGAAGAACCCTGCCTGTTGGCTTTGTTTATCATAGTAACAGCTTTGAGAGCTCTTTTAAATTGTTTTGCTTGTTTTTTTCTTCAGTGGCACCTGCAGTGTGCTAGCCATCTGGATGAAAGCAGGCTCAGCATCTCTGTCTTGAGGAGTAATAGCTTTGGAGTTACTGTTTGGAAAGGTGGGCTCCTAGCTGCTGGGGGTTGCTGCCCTTTGGACTGGCTGCAGCTGGTGGTGTCTGGTGTTGGGGTGGCTGCTCTCCCTGTGGCTGTGCCTTGCTGTTCCTGGCTGGGATCAGGCAGGTCAGGGCTGGCTGCAGCTTTCCCCCAGCTCATGCCTTGCCTTGGCAGAATGAGGAAGTGCTCATGGCAGATACGGCTGAAGGGCGGGAATTAAAAAGAACCAAAAGGCAGATTCTGGGCCTGGTTACTCAGTGAAAGGCCTGTTTCTATTCTGGGATGAGAATAATTCACACTGAGCTCATTACACCATGACTCTCCCTTGAAATGCCGTGACAGTCAATTTCGTTCCAGCTAATAAAGTCCTAAAATGTTAATGAAGCAAATCAATTTTTCATGGCTTTGTATTGCAGTTGTCTGAAAGTGCTGTGTTGCAACCTGCCAATTCAAGGATCTTTGTAGATATTACAAGGGCAGCAAAACATTCAGCAATTTTGAGGATGCTTTATTTTCTATTTCAACTTTTCCCCAGTGCCCCCTCTCATTTTCCTGAGTGTTTCTGCTTTGCTGCTTCCTCATCCTCTTCAGTCACTTCCTTTCTTCGGTGCCTGGTCTGGTCACTTATGGGTGGAGGTGGTTTGCTTCCACCTTCCCCATTCTACATGGAGAGGAATGATGGAGTGCCCAACAGAACAGGTAGAGAAAGTGCTGGACAAGGGAGGCTACTCATGCTCAACCATTTATTGAAACAGATTGTTTGATGGAACAGAGTGGAGAAATGGCACCATGTTCACCCTACCTCATCTTTTGGGGAGGGTATGTGTCAAAAGTCACAGCCTTCTCACCTCAGGGCAAGTCTCTTGCTCAGATGACAGTGTTACCTTGCATAAATGGTCTCTGTGAGCACTTTATATCATTTATTAGAAGGGAGAGAGGTGGTCCATGTGTCATGTAGCCACATTGATCATAGAGTTATAGAATGGTTTGGGTTGGAAGAGATCTTAAAGATCATCTAGTTCAGCTACCTGCACTGGCTTAGGAATTAGGTAGATGTCAACCATCCTTTATTTGTCTGACCTGCTTATTTTATACTGTGAGAAGGAGATAGAAGGGCTCAAGTATTCATGACTGCTCCTAGAGTTATTTTGATGGATTTATTTTAGTGATTTGCTACTGCTCTCATCCTGGTTTGCAAGTATGGAGATAGGAAGTAACAAATTGTGTGGGGTTTTTTGTTTTGCTTTTAATTGAATTCTAGTTCTTACTATAATTAACTTTTGTATGCCTGAGAAAAGAGTTATGAACTAATGTTTTGGGTCAAACATAGATTTTTCCAAGTTTTATAGTGGGAAACCTTGCACTGCCATGCTGTTAAGGGCTGATCTCAACTCATGTGAGGAAAATAAGCAGATGAGTTTTAAACTGCTATTTTGAATAATTATCCTCCTTTAGTTGCTGAGTCGAGCATCTAAAATGCTTTCCACTCAAGTTCTCCACCCAGAGGTACGCTCAAGCTGGTGCCAAAGACTTCCTCAGTGCTTTTGTAACTGCTGAAGGTGTGTCAGTGTCCTCTTCTGCTGTGACAGTGAGGGGTTAAGAGCTAGCTGACCGTGTAATGACTTGGGGAAGGAGGAGGGTATTTAACCCCCTTAGCTGGGTTTGTGTGACCTCTACCCTTCCCCAGTGGCTAAAATTAGAGGTAGTGATTGCCAGGGACAGCATCTGTCTCCCTGTGTCTCCTGGGCAGGCCTTGCAGAGCACCTTACCCTTTGGCATGGCCACTGGCCTCCTGCCAGGGTGATTAACCTGGTAGTTTCTTGGGTAAGAGGTAAAAAGTGCAGGGTGATCTCTGCTGTGGTGGGGAAAGCTGTTTGTGTTTGGCTGAGCAGAGTGCAGCTTCTGCAGGAGGTCTGGGTTTCCTGGCCTGGGGAACTGTGGCTCTAGGTCCTGAAGCTTGGCTTAAACCTGTCAGCTCCAAGCTGAAAAGCACTCCTGCCTGCTTCCAGAGAACCTCCACCACAGGTTGCTTTGTGTTTCTGTCACCTGGCATGAGTTAAAAGCCTGGGCAAAACATATTTTCTGAGCAGCCAGCTGGGAGGAACGTTCAAGGTGAGCTATATACATGTCCACAGCCAGAGCTGTGAGGCCTAGAGATGAGGTGCTGGCTTGAGAAGCAACTGGTGCTGTGAATGCAAGAGCTGGAAAGCTTTCCAGTGTTTGGATCAGCCAGCAGCCCCAAGACTGAGCCTGTCTCCCTGGCAGTTGTGATGCTCAGAGTGGAGCTGAGCACCCACAGGATACTACTCTGTGTCCAAGGAAGGTGTCACTGCTGATGCTTTTGGTCTGGAAGCCTTCAAAGGAGAAGTGGCAAATTGCCATCAGTTCCTTTTGTATATTTTGGAAAGCTGTAACCCTCTTCCTTGCTCTCCACATCCTTTTCTCTGTGCTGTCAGCTTGTGGTCTTGGGGACTTATCTCTGCAGGTTGGTCCTTTGCTTTCCAACTGGCCACCTTTCCCACGCCATGTTTCCAGGCAAGCTTTCTTTTGTTTTCAGGCCTTCCCTTTCTCTTTTAACTATATTTAATCCTGTGTTGATTTGTTCCTGAGCAAGTGCTGTGTACTTGATGGATGGCTCCACTCAGGAGCCTGCTGTTGTGATTGGTGCTTACCAATCAAGTTTTCTTCTCCATTGCTTTTTTCCACAGTGGTTTCTCTCATGGGAGCACTTTTCACAGGCTGGGATTTTGGGGATTTTTGTTTGATAGTTTTAAGTTCCTTTAAGCAGGACTTCCATGTGGGGCACATGAAACTTTTGTTCACAGTGTGGATTTCACCCTGCTCTGCTCCCATTTGTGGTATCTCTGATTTTGGCTTCTTTATTTTTGTTGTATTTGCAGCCAGGAGAATAGCCTCCAGTGAGAAGAAAATGAAGTCCTACTTGGAGGTCTCTATCCAAGCAATCCTCCATCTGTCCTCCAAGCAGGACATGTAGATAGGATCACTGGGGACACCTGCCTTATGAGGAAAGGCTGAGAGACCTGGGGCTTTTTATTCTGGAGAATAGAAGACTTAGAGGGGATCTAATCAATGTGTATAAATATGTGAGGTGTCAAGAAGAAAGGGGCAACCTCTTCTCACTTGTACCCTGCGATAGGATGAGGGGCAATGGATACAAGCTGGAGCACAGGAAGTTCCACCTCAACATGAGGAAGAACTTCTTTCCTGTAAGGGTTCCAGAGCACTGGAACAGGCTCCCCAGGGAGGTTGTGGAGTCTCCTTCCTTGGAGACTTTTAAGACCCGTCTGGATGTGTTCCTGTGTGACCTGCCCTAGACTAGATGGTCCTGCTCTGGCAGGGGGGTTGGACTCGGCGATCTCCGGAGGTCCCTTCCAAGCCCTAACATTCTGTGATTCTGTGACTCCAGAGACAAATGAAGGAAAGTGCAGAGTTCTGACGTTCTGGGGAGTGTTGTGCGTGACAGGCAGGCGGTGCTGTGAGGAGCACATCAAATATTCATGCCAGCAGAGAGCAGGGTTTGCTGTGCACAGCGCTGGAGCACGAGCCTGGGTGCCGGGCACAGCAGCGTCTGCAGGAAGCAACGTGCTCGTCCCACCCAAGCAGAGAGTGAAGACAAGAGGTAAATGGGGTGGAGGAGAAGCAGGCCTGGTGTGAGACATCACCTCCTTCTCCTTCCTTCTGCCAAGACTCCTGGCAGATTTCTCACCTACTGTAGAGTGGGCTACAAAGCCCCAGCACGTGAGGGCGTTGCCTGTGCTTGGAGCAGAGGAGGCAATCCATGCACGTGGCCATTCCACTCATACTGCCTCTGTCACAGCTTTCATCTGATTGTCCAAGTGCTCTGTCTGTCAAACCTCAAAACTAACAGCCAGGCAGAGAGGCTGTAGCTTTTCCAACCCTGATCTCTTTGCAGTTGTATGCATGAAAAGGGGTAGGACTGCAAGTGAAGCAGAGGGCTGTCCTGGGACCTGGGGCTCTCTTGTGGGCCCTGCTTTCTGGTTGCTGTTGGAAACTACCCACGGGCCACGTGCTTTTGTTATGCAGGCAGCATTGAAGTGCTTTATTCTCTATATTCTTTACTATTCTGAAGGCATAACTCTTGGGTGCTTTGCTGAGAAGTGTCACGAGCAAGGATTAGTCAAAGGAGAGTTGACAGAGAAGCAGTTGAGGCTGAGTTGTAAAGTCTGTCTTCTGGCAACCCCACTTGCTGTGATGGGTGTCTGAAGGCCTTCAGTAAGGAGGAAGAGTGGGATTTGGGGTAGGAGAGCAAATGAGCAGTGGGGTTGCAGAAAAACAGTGAATATGTTGTTGGAGCATCTCTGGGGCATAGGGTGGAGTGCTGAGGCAGGACAGGATGTAGGACCAGCTTGGTTTTGGCTATCACATACCCCTGTCATGACACATGGGTGATGTATCTTTAAGGTCTCAAGCAGACTTGAAGAGAAAGAAGCAACACCATAGAGTCAGGGCTCATCCACTGCTTTCTGGTTGTCCCAGTGGAGCCCAGATCCTGACAGTAGGAATGATAGCATGAAAATGAGGAACACCATCAGGCTGGTCTGTGCACATGTGTTCTCCTGGGAGCTCAGAGAGAAAGGAGATGGTATAACAGGCCAGAGCAGAGTCTGTCACCCGTGTGCCCTTGCTGCAGATGGTTGACATGTGAACAGGGAACCTTGTGCCACTTAGCATGGCCATGGCAATGGGAACTGTGTGAAGGCAAATGGTCTGGATGGGATTTTCCTCCTTGCACGCAAAGCCTTTCTCTCTGTTAGGCAGCCAAGTAGGCTTACAGCTGGCCTTGTCTGGCTGCCAGCATGGGGTAACCAAACACTCCTGCAAGCAGTCACTTTTCTTGCTGTCAGGCTCCCTCCTAACTCTCTGATTTGTCATGGGTATCTGACATTTCACGGGTATTTCCCAAAGGCCAGTGAAGTGTGCTTCGCAGCACGCGTGGGGCTGATCGCTGGCACAGGCTCCGAGGGAGGGAACTCCTCCCATATCATGGTCAACCAAGGACAGAAGGGATAACATGCCTAACTCTGTGCTTGACCAAAACTTGTGTAGTGATGCTTTTTTGCGTTCCTGGGTGTGTATGGCAGTAGAAGTGTCTTCCTTGTGTGCTCAGTGGTGCTAGACAGTTGAGCTCTGTGTGGCACACACAGTTATCCTTGGGGGCTGCAGGTACTTGACCTGGCCTGGAAACCCAGAGCCAGCAGCTCAAAGTTGGCTGTGCCTGTGTCTGCTCTGGGGTAAAACAGGCAGTGAAGAACGTCTTGCTGACATAGAAATACGTGCTTTGGGTGAGCTGGCTAATGCTGAGAGGAAACAGGCCCTTCTGTTAGAGCTTTGGGCACAGCTGAAGGTTTGTTTCTACCTGCCACACATGCGAGATCACAGGCAAAGGTTTCTTTTAAATGGTGCAGGCAGCATGACTTGCTCAGCCCATCTGCCTGGGGGAATTGACAAACCAGCTTATGCTGCAGCCAAAACCAGCCATGGTAGTTTTGTGACAGGGTGTTGGTTTGTGTCTCAGCCTTAGCTTGCTGTACAGCACGTATTTACCCAATTGTGGAGACCTGTTTCCATGCCAGAACGTCAGGAAGGTGGCCATGGGACAGATGCAACTTCTCCAACCATTTGTGCCATTCTAAATGGAGAGGCAGCAAAAGAGCATCTTGTAGAGCATGTGCTGTCTGTTTGCAGGTGCTTCTAGCCAGGCTTGTTGGGTGCCTCTCTACTATCAACTGAACCTGGGACTTGGATGCATGTAAAAATCAGGCCTTGGTCAGCAAGTACCCAGCATCAACGTGTCTTTACAAATAGACCTCAGGATCCTAAATCAGTTAAATAATCTTAGTCATGGAGATGTGTCTGCTGGAAGATGGGAATTTCTTCAAAATTTCAACTGTGTTAGTCTTTGGCTTTAAGATAAAGTAATTGTAATTTTGGTTAAAATCTTGGCTTCTGTGGAAGTTAACGTTAAAACCAAGGCTATGTCAAGACTAGAATGAGCTTCATGGTTCAGCTTTAAGACAAAGTAGTTGTAGTTTTGGTTAAAATCTTAGTGGCTTCTGTGGAAGTTAACGTTAAAACCAAGGCTATGTCAAGACTAGAATGAGCTTCATGGTTCATCTGTGTGCTATTGCAGGGAAGCCTTTCAGGGGGCAGGCAGAACTGAGGTTTCCAGTAAAATTTGTGACATGCTCACGAAGGAATGTGCAATCAAAATACAGACTGGCTGGTCTGTTCATGGGGGCAGAACAAGTGCTGCAGACACAGGCTGCTCCAGCTACATTGAAACTTAACAGTTAAACTAAGCAAACACCACTGCATGCCAGGCACTTTGCTTTTTCTGTGGTATCAGTGCAATACTTCATTTGATCTCTTCTTTCCCACCCTGCCATGGCTCAGAAGACTTCTGTTTCTAATCTCCTGGAGTTTGAATACTTCAGTAAAGACATGAGGTTTCTGAAACCTCCAGCCTGGAGAGTTGTATCCAAGCAGTGTCTCAATGGTAGTTTGTTACAGGTCTGATGATTGCGTATGCAGTGGGATTTGCACTGGCTTTTATTTAGCAGTGATGTGGAGGGTGAGGTAGATAGTTGTGTCTGGTTTAGTCCTGTGATGAGTTTGTGCAGCAAAGATGAGCAGTTGGCAAAGACAAGGAGACAACACTATGGTGGTGGGCAGTGGGACATCCCATAGCTGGGAGGGAGAGGAAAGATGCACAGGTGACGTTCTGCCCACTTGGTGCATGATGTATTGCATGGAGTAACTGTGAGGAAAGTCCTTCTTTTGGCAAGCAGCATGAAATGGGAGTGGGGCCAGAGGAGGTGTGGATGGTGCTGGGGATGGAGCCAGGTGAGCTTTGTCCCAGGGGCAGCCTGGGGAACAGGGGAAGGTAAAGCCATAAAGAAAAGGAGGGTTGCTGACAGGCTGTGGGAGGGGGTTTACCTGCAAATCAGGCATCTCTTTTACCCTGTGGCAGTCTCCTCCTTCTCTAAGGATTCCTGAAGTGGGGAGATGGAACTGGGAATGAAGGCTTAAGCAGACAGACCAGTCTTATTGCACTCCTCTGTTTGAAGATCTAATGGATATTAGCCCTGCCTTTAAAATGCATAATGGTGCACAGATTTTGTGACTCATCTTTCAGAGGCAGTGTTTTCAGTCTTGTTGGCAATCCTGCAGTTTGGAAGTCAGCCAGGGGTTGGACACCTGGGGCTGCCTGGGAGGGGGAGCCTTGCGGCGTACGTGCGGGATGGGGTGGGATGGGATGGGATGGGATGTGGTGCTGCCTTCAGTGTGGGACAGCTCATGGAACTCAGCACACTGCCTTCCACATTTAGCTTTGAATTGCACATACATCACCATTCCTCTGTTCTGGGAGATGTGTCTGCACGGCTTAAAAGCTGCTCTGCCACTTCAGGTTTGAATGTGGGTGGGAGACGAGGGTTGTTATTCAAACCAAATGTGAATTCAGATTGTGGACCATGGGGGCAAACTGGAATTGCTGGTCCCAGAGGTGGGGTATCTCTCAAGAGGAAATGTGTTTGTGCACGTTCCCTGCCAAGCCCTCCCCTCTACTTTCGTTATACCAAATTATGTGTTCTTGCTTTGGAAAACCAAGGTGGTTTAGATCTGCTTTTTCATGAAAGTGAGAAGAAAAGTAGTGTGAGGAGAAGAGGAGGGAAGCAGCATTCTGGGGGCTTCAGGCATGATGGGGCTGACTGTTGTGCCATTGCTGCACAGCCTGTGCAGTACTTTGAAGTGTGGTTTCTCTCCTGGTTTCCTTGAGGTGCCTGGCTGTTCCACCTAGACACAAGGAGATGTTTTTCTGATGTTCTTTGCTTAACAGCAAAGGAATGTATTGCAAGTGCATTTCAAAAGAGAGTAGTCCAAGGACCATCTGTCTTGAATGTTGTAGTGGAAGTGGGAGCTCCACAGCTCAGCATGGCTGTTTGCTTGGCAGGGACAGGGGGGTTTGGCTGTTCCACCTAGACACAAGGAGATGTTTTTCTGATGTCCTTTGCTGTTAAGTATTGCAAGTGCATTTCAAAAGAGAGTAGTCCAAGGACCATCTGTCTTGAATGTTGTAGTGGAAGTGGGAGCTCCACAGCTCAGCATGGCTGTTTGATTGGCAGGTACAGAGAGTTTTGTGTGGACCTGTGACTGCAGCCTGCTTACAGCTGGCCTGCCTCTGTAAGGAAAGCTGCTGATCTAGCTGGCACAAGCCAGTTGTGGTCTGGTGCCTTTCCCTCAGGTAGGGCCGTTGGGCATCAATGTGGGCATGCTCAGCAGAAGAACTGAACCCATGCTGCTATCCCATGTTGCCTCTGAGAGCAGAGCCTACCTACCAGACTGGTATCAAGAGGTGCTTCTAGTGCTGTGGCTGGACTGCATTGAGGAGACAGCCTGTGGGGGGCTGGGGAATCTGCCCTGCTGGGAGCAGTCGTGTGTGGATTGGAACCAGGAGGAGCCTTGAGTTGCTCTGAGCGAGCTGTTGGGGAAGTGTTCCTCAGAGCTGGGCACGTCTCGGCACCTGCCTTTCCCTTTTGCTTTGCTGACCTCTGTCTTGCCCTGGACTACATGCCACAAGGGTGCCAGCGGTGGGGAGCTGCCAACTTGGCACTTGAGCAGCAAAGCTGACTCAATTCATCTAGCAGAGGGACACCACGTGGAGTCAGAGCCCCACGCTGCCTCTGGCTCACTGCAGAGCTGGTGTTGCCCCCATTAGGGGAGAGCTGATGGCTGGCAGCTGGGATCTGCATGTTCAGCAGAGTACAGTGTGGCCCAGAGCCCTGGCAGGATGCAGCAGGTGGCCCATGGCAAGCATGCCCAGGAAAAGGATCAAATCCTCCTGAGTGTTTTTGCCTGCTTCTAAATATTGTCCTAACAGCTAAGAGAGGCACCCTGCAGCTGGCCAGCCAACACAGATCAGCGTGGGCTCAACTTCTAGGTAGCTCCAGCTCAGAAACTGCAGTAGTGGTGCAACGGCTGGACAGATCCCATGGGCAGGGTTGCTCAGGGACAGGATGGGAGGTAACATACAGGTTCAGAAGAGGTCAAGCACACGTGTCTGCAGCTGGTTTGAGGTCTTCCCAAGAATTTCTTAGCGGAGAAATACTGAAGTAATTAAAGAATCTTGTCATGGCAGTGCTTTCAAAACGACTTCTTTCTGGTTTGTAGCAAAGAAAGTGGTCTTGGCAGGGTCTTGTAGCATCCCTCTGCATGAACTGGCAGAGCAGCTTTTTGGGTAGCTTTGTGGGTGTGGATGGCTATAGTTTGCAGAAGTGAATAATAAGGCTTTTATCTGTAGCTTTCTCTATCTGTCTACCAATTCCCTGCAGATGCTGCAGGTCAACTTCTTCCCATTCATGGAGACTGAAAGTAAACTTTGGGATCCCATCTGCCTAATTAAAATACCCACTTCTAAAACCTCCATCTGTTTAGGGTCCATCTAGGTGCTCTGGATCCCTAGGGAGCTCCTGAGTCTGTGGGTGGTGATTCAAAACAGAGACAGGCAAGGTGGCAGATGTTAGGTGTGGGTGGAGTAGCGGGTCTCCAAGACATAAACATTCATCACAGTTACGTGGATGAGACCTGCTTGGGTTGCAGGACAAGTGCACCCTCTCACAGTGCTCACTTGCATTGGTCATGAACGTTTCCTTGCAGAGGAGAAGGGCAAGCTGAGAGCAAAAATAGCAAAAACTGCCTTGCTGATGCTTACAATGTTTTTGTTGTTTTCCTTTGTTCACAGGAGAACTGCTGAGTCAGCCGAGACCAGAGGGACTGACAGAGATCATCTGTCCCAAGAACGGCAGCGAGAGAGTTAATGTTGCCTTGGTTTACCCCCCCACTCCTACTGTGATCAGCCCTTGTTCCAAGTGAGACCTGAAAGCAGACCCCCATTCCCCTCTCAGTAGACCCCAGAAAGCCTACATAAGACATGTGCTCACTAAGTTTTTTTTTCTCTGGAAGGTAACAGCCCCACAGCCTGGGGACTGTTCTATTTATTTGTGGATATAGACAGACTGCTCAAAGGAGGAGAGGTACAGTAAAATGGGTTGAGGTGTTCCCTGATCTGTGTTGTGGCAGATGAAGAGACACACATAGCAGGTGGGACAGATCAGGAGATAATATAGTCATGGGTAGGTTTAGATAGGACAGAATCTCAGGAGTTCTCTGTCCACCCCCTGCTCCAAGCAGAGCCACCCTCACAACTGGGTTGGGTTGCCTGGGACCTTGTATAGGCAAGAGTTGATGCCTGCCAAGGATGAAGGTGCCAGTGCCTCTCTGGACTCTGGAGTTACACTGTTCTGGGGCAGAACTTTTTATCCTTTTGTCCCATCTGAGCCTCCCTTATTACAGCTTGGCTTTCATTGCCATGAAGATGCACTGCTGGCTTGTGCTCAAAATGTTCTCCACCACATCCCGAGCCAGCTGGACTTTGGTGTTGCATAGGAGGCTGTCCTGTTCTAGTTGTAGGGCTATGCACTTGTCCTTGTTGACTTTCACAGCACTGTTGTTGGGCCAGTCCTCCACTTGATGAGGCCCCTCCAAACAGCAGCATTGCCCTCCTATGGATCAGTAGCTTACATGTCCTTCACTCTACAGAGTGGAGATGTGCTTGGAGAACAGAGCTGTGTTGTGGTGGGAAAAAGTGTGGACGAAGCCTCACAAATCCAGACAGTGCCTTGGCTTGTTGATGCATAGGTTTTCATGCAGAACACGAATGCAGCCTTGACCTGCTCTCCTGGGAGCTGTGCAAGGGAATCTGGCAAGGAGCTTAGAGGAGCAAGCCAAGTATCTTGCTGGTGTCTGCTGCTGTGAATGCATGCGGGTGCTTATTACTTTCACTTCAGTATCTGAAAGTAGCTCTGGAGGCTGCTCTGTTGAGTACCCTCCCACCCCAAAATAGGCTCATTCTGCTGGAGAATAGCTTCAGTAAGGGGTGGCTGTTGAGCTGTGTTTCCCACCTAGGGCAGGAGACAAGGTAGCTGCTCTGATACTTAGCCACAGGTCACCACTGTCTATTCATCTGTTCCTCCTGTGTGTGTACTTGATACAGCACTTTTCTAACCTGAGGTTGCCATTGTTGTTGTATTGTGCTTGTCCTCCCATCCTCCATCCTGCCTTCCACAGTGTCTTGACAACTGTGTCCCAGTTTCAGTCACTGCTGGCAGGAAACTTGTGTTCTTAAAAAGACCTCTGTTACTTTTAAAGACTTCGCCCTCCCTATTTAGAAGCCTGGAGAAAATTGTGTCTTAGGTTATTCATCGCAAGCACTATGAACCCTGCTGCTCGTGCTACATTACTTTCTCTTTATCCTTTCCATTTCCAGATAAATCGCCAGCGCTGGTGCCAAAGGTTTTCCACCAGGCAGAACGTGGCTGATGCTCTGCAGTGCTCCCATCTCTCCAGTTGTGGAGTTGCATGCTGAGGAGGATCGATGGGACTTTGGACTCGGAAACGCTGTGGGGCGGGGAGGGCTCCCAGGTGGGGGCCTCGTGGCTGGAGCGGACGCAGTCACCTGGAGGCTGGGGACAACAATGAGGCATGAAGCAAAACGATTGCTGCAGATGGCGGGGCTGCTGGCCAGAAGGGAAGCACTGGGGATAGGATTCTGTGGACCCATTGATCGTGTGTTGAAAACCCATTTGGATCTCATGATGAATGTAAAAATGTTCTCGGTACCATTTAATTCAGACCTGCTTGGAGGAAAGTCTCTTGAAATGAGCTGTAGCGGGATTCCCTGGATTTGTTCCTGGACAAGTGAGTGTTTTGGCAGTTGGCCAAGGTTTTGTCAGGGAGGGGGTTGATGCTGTGAAACCTTTAACATTGCTCCAGTATGAAACAGTTGGCTACTTCCCATGCGGCACGCTTGGGTGGTGGCTGGCAGAGCAGGAGGAGAAGCAGGCTGGGAAATGTTTCCTGCCTTGTGCGTTGATATACGCTGTGCCATGAAGAGCCAAGGATGAGCCATAATCACACAGGGGTGGAAGAAGGGCAGTCCCTGTGCCTCCAGCACCACCCATTTCTTCCTTACCCCCAGGCCTCGACAGCTCGTGGTCTGTTGTGCCTGGATGCTCTGGAGTGGCCACTGGGATTCTGCCCATGCTTTGTGGGCACTGGAGCAGTAGAAATCTGGATCTGTGTTCTCCTCCTAGCGAAACCACCCTGGCACCTTCACACGGAGACCTAGGGAGGCAGCGTGTGGCTGCGTTGTGCAAACTGGCTCTGATCCCCTTGGGCAGAGCCTGGCAGCCATGCTCCGTGGGCAGCCCTTCTCCCTGGGCCAGGTGTGGGAAAGGGCAGGCTGAGCAGTGGCACCACAGTGCAGACCTGGGATGGATGATACCGCTTGGCAGGAAGTCCCCAGAGCTGGCCAGGCCTGCGACTAGTGCAAGACAGTGACATACATGCTGCTGGGACCTGCTGCTGTTGCACAGGTGATGTTCTCCTGGCTTCTGGTCCTTCAAATAGCAGCCTTGTGTGTAGGGCTGGTATTTATATCCCTCTTGGCAGGAACTTAACATTGGGAACTGCAGGGCAGAATCCACTCTGGTGGGAGATTGCAGAGGCCAGGTGGAAGAAGTCGAGCTGTTATGCCCCATGTCAGGGGGAAAGTTGCCAAATAAAAGCTGGCAGCTGAGTCAGCTTTGTTACTCCTCAGGGTATCATTTCAGCTGGGGAGAGAGCTTGGGCTCAGATTTCATGTCTTGAGCTGCCACCTCTAGCAATAGGCATTTGAACCTTTCTTATGTCAGAGAGGAACATTAATTGATTGTGCTTCTGCATCGCTATAGATAAACTGGGGTCTAGACATTGACAGTGGTGGCTGGAGGGAGTGGAAGGGAGGTGAGATCTTTGAATGGTGTGAAGAATGGTGTTGGGGGAGCAACCTCTGTCCTGAGCCTTGCTGCCCATGAGATGCGAAGGGCCCTGGTACGGTCAGAACTTACGCTAGAGCATTCCCTACTGTCACCTCCTGTGCTGGGTGGCCTTCTCCCCCTCTCACTGCTGCTACTCACCTCTCTCTTTAAAAACAGTAGCGATTTGTTGCCGTGACGTCGCGTGGAAACCACAGCGTAAAGAAACCACAGACTGGAATCCTCTTCCAGCCGGAGGCCCGTTGCCCAGTGCACCCATCTGGCCTGGGATGTGCAAGCGTTGAAGGAACGAGAGGACAGAGCAGATGTCTCCCAGCCTGCTCCTTGGGACCGTGGCCCTGCAGCCGGGCCGTGCCCCGGCCTTCGCCTGCGCTAGCTGAAGCCGTGGCCCTGGCAGCCTGGGGATGGGTCCTGCTGGCTCTGCTCAGTGTGAAATGGTGATCGCTCATCCGCCCACTCTCTAGTAACTGGTGTGACTGTCTGTTCATCTGTATTTTTTTAATATGCAAAAGCCATTTAATTTTCTATGCAGTTCAAAAACGTCTCCCCTTTGCAACTGCCAGGTGGGAGATGTGTGCAGGAGAACCAAGCCAAGTGGCTGATAGTCCTTTTGATTTTGCTGTCGCTGTCTTTTAAGGATGTGTCCTGGAATCCTCTGCACATAGTGTCCCTTTGCTGTGCTCCTGCCTCTTAGATTCCACTGACCATCCCTGAGCCCCAGGGATGAGGGCCCCGTATTTTTTAACGATCTGTCATTTTTCATGACTCAAGCCACAAAAGCTTGCTTGAGGGCAGTGCCCTAAGAGCAGAGATGCTTGAGTTCAGAGCATGTATTCTATTCCTGTTCTTGTCCCTACTTGGAGAGTACTGAACTGTTAGAAAGGACTGAGGCCTCTGCAGAGCACCCTGCAGCCTTTCCTGAAAGTGTGTTATGAAGAGGGCAGAAAGGACTGGGGCGTCAGTTGTCTCTCCATGGAGCTGACAGTGAATTTAACCTCTTTGGAATAGGAGGATCATCTCCTGGGACCAGATGGTTACTTCACTGGAGAAGACCACGCTGGTTTTGCCTGTTGGTTTGCAGACCCCTTGCTTGTTGACCAGTGTTTCCTACTGAAACTGGCGCACACACGTTTGGAGGCAAAGCTGGCAAGCTGCTTTGCACTGCAGGAGTTTCAGCAGCTGGAACATGTCCTGGACCACCTTGTGTTTTGCTCTGAAGCAAAACCTGAGATTCAAATCTGCATCCGTCCAAGAGAAATTCCCAGGATAGCATCTTTGTCTTCTGCTGGGTCTGTGTAACATGCAAAATGACATGTCCCTAAGCAGCACACAAATCTGTTGAGGTAGAGCCCAAAGGGTGATGCTGCACATCCAGCTCATCTTAGGGTTTGCAGAGGGTCCTGGGTGGTGGGACATCTCTGCTTTAACTGTCTGAAAAGCAAAAAAGTCAGAGAAATAAGATGTTTTCCAACCTGCCCCAAGGCCAGGGTGTGTTTGATTAGTCTCCTTTCGTGGCAGCGCTGCTCCTTCTGCACTCTTGTCTCTGCTCTGAGCTTGGGGGATTCAGCTTTAAAGTTGAACAGAAATAGAGAGCAGGTTGAGATTTAACCTGCTTTGTGGCCTCCCAAATCAGCTGGAAGAGACTGGGGGCTCCCAGAAGTGCAGGTCATCTCCCTTTCGGCGTCCCCCATGCTACAGTTCCATGGCGGCTACGAAAACACAATCATGTATTTGGCTGCTGCTTTCTCAGGAACCCAAGATGTGCTTGGCCGTGCTGTAGCACCAGAGCTTACGTGGGGCCCCTCTTCTCTTCCCCTTTGTACCTCCTCACTGTAAGGAGGCAAGACACGGTTGTGCTAAAGGGAACTGGTATTTGGGAGCTCACTAGGCGAGGCAAAACCCACCGGCTTACTCCTGCAGAGGCAGATCCTGGAGCTCAGCTCCTCCCGGGACCTTGGGCCGGCGCCCTCGCAACGGCCGCGCGGGGCCGTGGAGGCGCCACGCTGCAGTAAGCACAAGCAGAGGAAAGCCAGCAGGCCTCGGCGTAGCCCTCCTCACACGCTTCGTGGCTCACTTCATGGACTGCAGTGGCAGGTACTCGTGTGATCTCATCACTGGGCAGGACTGCACACACACACACACACACACAGACACACGCATGCCCAGACGGACACGCACCACGCCCACACTTGCGCACACATCCTCGCCAAAACGACTGAAAATAAACGTGATCTCAGTCTCGAAGAGAGGCCCGGCTGTGTGGTTTGTTTTTCCTCTTCCAGTGCCTCCGTGGGCCCTGCCTCTGGAAGGGTCTGTGCCTAATTGTGGATCCGAGGTTTTATGAATCCAGGAGCTAGAGCTCTTAGGAACTTAGCAGATGACTATCACGAGATTGGGCGCTGAGTGAATCTTAGCATGGAGCCCCAGGTTTGGATTAACATCTCTGAACCACTGCCCACTCCAGCAAGGCCATTTCTGGGGAACAGCTTTTTCTCTGCTGCATTTAGGGTGTTTGTGGATTTGTGAGGCCAGCTCAGTGGTTCTCATTGGTTCCATGTTTGCTTTCTTGGAAAGTTTTGTTCCCTGTGAGCCCTGCTGAAGTGCCATGTTCAGAGGTGAGAGCAGACAGATGGCCTCTTACTTGCTAACCTGGGGGTTAGCGGCAGCGCCGGGGGTGTGAACTGGGGAGCGAGTCTCCTCTCACACAGCACCAAGCAGCTCTCTGTGACCCCATATCTGTAACTACTCTCATCTGGAGAAGAAGAAGACACCTCTGTGGCAATCCCACCAAACACGGCAGTGCTTCGCAGCAGGCCTAGGGGAAGGCGTGGCAGCATCTGCGACAAGCTCCTGGAGCAAGAGAGGAGGGAAGACCGAGGGCAGCCTCAGCCACAACAGGGCAAATGAGAAGATGCCAGGCTATTTAGGGGCTGGCAGATGTGGAGGTGTTGGGGGGTGGGGGATGGTTTCATCAGTCAGGTGGGTGCCACATGACCATTGGCTTCCACCATTGAGGGACAAGGGAAATCTGTGAGGGTGTGCCTGCATTGCCCTCCAGGGCTGCAGGGAGAACCAGCAGAAGATTAACTGACCCATGAAGGACAGAGAGGCTTCCTCCCTTTGCTTTCACCTCCTGGCCAAGAAGACCTATAGGGCTCATGCCTGTCTCATGCACCCCATGCTTGCTGACTGCAGATTAAGGGATATGGGAGGCAACTTCCCTGGGGAGGGTGGGGATGGGGTCCAGCTGCATTGCTCCAGTGGCTGGGAGCTGGCTGCCCACCGCCTGTGGGTGTCCTGGATCAGTGTTCAGGATGCCCTGCACAAAGTCACTCCCATGAGGAGAGAAATGTGGAAGCACAAATAAGGTGCCTGTCCAGTGCGCTTTCCCCATGACAGCCAGAGCTTCCAGAAAGCTGCTGGGAGCCTGAAGCCAGGAGGCTACTCGGCAAAAGCTCAGGAGAGGTATGGCAGGAGCAGGAAGGCAGAGGTGCTGGTGCAGAGGGGCGGTGCAAAGGCTGGTGGGACTCAGGGCTGCCTGTGAGCCCACGGGGACAGGCATGGGTGAAGCAGCCCGGGCACATGTGGCACATGGAATCAGAGCGGTTTGGGTTGGAAGGGACCTTTAAAGGCCATGTAGTCCAACCCCCTGCAGTGAGCAGCGGCATCTCTAACCAGATCAGGTTTCTCAGAGTTCCTCCAACCTGACCTTGAGTGTTTCCAGGAATGGGGCTTCTACTACTTCCCTGAACAACCTGTTCTCCTTTTTCACTACCCTGATCATGTAAAATTTCCTCCCTATATCTAGTCTGAATTTACTCTCTTTAACTTTAAACCTGTTACTCCTTGTCCTGTCGTAACAGGCTCCCCAGTTTCTAATACGCCCCGTGAAGTACTGAAAGGCCACAGTAAGGTCTCCCTGGAGCCCCCTCCGGGCTGAACAACTCCAGCTCTCAGGCTTTCCTCACGGCAGAGGTTCTCCAGCCCCCTGAGCAGTCCTGTGGCCCTCCTCTGGGCCTGCTCCGTCAGCTCCACGTCTGTGCTGCGCTGGGACATTTTCTTTGTGCGCCCGCAACAACTTTTGACAGCAGAGCACGAAGACGGAAGGCGGGAACC
>NW_008595718.1:0-22015 GCF_000691845.1 Merops nubicus
CAACATAAACATCTAAAAAATTTGTCTGGCAAGAACGGCCCGTTGAAGGGGGCAACGTCAGCTTTGCCTTCACCTGCATTCCAGGCAACTTCTCAGCAAAGAGGCCTGTATTACTGCAGCTATAAAACAAGCTTTTCTCTTTTGCAGGACACTGTCCCAGCTCTAGAAGAGAAGCACAAAATTCCTACTGAAAGAACCACCAGCCTGTGGAAAAAAAGCATTTGGAAAAACTGTTCTAGCAGGTTGTTGCTCTGAACACATTAGGAAAAGTAATCTCCATTGCAATGGAGGCTAGCTAAAAATCTGGTGCAAAATCTGCATTTTCATAGACACCAATAGTTAAGATAAATGAAGACGTTTCATTAGTTGAACTGCCCTGAGCTCTCGTTCCAATTAAGACTATGACAGCCCTCAGGCAATTAAAAATGGATTAAGGGGAAAAGCTTCCTGTAACTACACACCACATACGAACACTTTGCTTATAAGCCAGAAAGCCATTTACAGGCCAGAAAATCAGATATTTACCAACTACAAGCTCTTATCCCAGGTCCTTGGGAAGACCCACTCTTGAGGCAAGTAGGGAAACACTTTCCCCCCTTCTGAGACCCCCTAAATGGCCGGAAGGCTCCAGCCCTGACCTTTGCCGATGTGCCGCCTGGTGTTCTCGATGGTGGAGTTGCGGTTCACGTTGGAGAGCAGCCCCAGGCAAAACCTGTTCTTGTTGTTGGAGGGGTCAGTGAAGCCATCCACCAGGATGCTGGTGGAAGAGGCGTGGAAGGCCTCCCCAACGCGGTTATTCAGCTCGTAGTAGACAATGGAGCACCAGTGCTTCGGCTCTTCGTAGGCCACTGCCTGGACATCTGTGAATCAGCAAGGGAAAAGTTACAGCCTAACACTGCTGGATACAGGCTCTGGGTGTGAAGAATCATAAACCTGCAGGGTTTGGCTCAAGGTCCTTGAAAAATGAGCCAGATAAGCAACTGCACCTAAATGAAGGCTCTTCTACTGTTCAGTTATTTCTGAACTTCTCATAGCCACAGACATACAATAAAAGAATTTCACCTCAACTTCAGTTGCCCAAGACTCACATGAAATAAAGATTGGCACTAGATATCAACAGAAAAGTGCAAGAAGCTCCTGGGGACATACCAAGCAGTGCCCCAATATCCCTGCTGCATCTTCTACAGCACACTATGGTGTGGGCCCAGACAGCAGAGAAACTTCACACTATGCAGCTCAGCTTTCCTTCCAAATTAATAAATTCCCAATATCGCTGCTGCATCTTCTGTGGGCCCAGACAGCAGAGAAACTTCACACTATGCACCTCATCTTTCCTTCCAAATTAGTAAATTAAGTTCTACTTCATTTTACCCAGCTACCAGATTACAAGTCACCTCTGTGCTTCCTGCAAAGTTGTACAGTGACAGGGACAAACAGCATCACACAACTGCCCAAAAGATCACATGTATCTCTGTCTACCAAGAAGTATATCAAGGTAGCTTTTAAATAGACAGTCAGCAGATCCATCTTTTACCATTCACCACTCACACAAATCTGTCTACTGGATATTATTTGATGAGAAGCTTTTATTCATCAAGTCCTACCAAATGCAAAATCTGCAGCTGTTCATCACCAAAAGCATTACTTATGGAGTAACAGCCAGGATTTCTCAGAACATGGTTTTCCAGACTCTGGTAACAAGAAGCTCCTCCTCAGCAGCTCCTGACTGAAGCTGGTAGTTGTGCAGAACACTGACAGGAGATTCCTGGGGCACAATTTCTACTCATCAAGCTCAAGAAACTCATGGAGGTCTTGAGGTAAAACTTGTGACTGTCCAGAGGAATTAAATTTCTCCAGGTGATACCAAAAGATCTTTACCAAAAAGAGTTTCCCAGTGGGTGTCCAACAACAGCAAAAGCTTCCTTGGACACCTCCACCCCCTGTGTGAGCTTTCAAGTGCCAAACACAGAGTTATTAAAACAAATCAGTGAACTGCCTCCAAACAGAAGGAGGCTAGTGCCTCCAAATAGATGGAGGTTGCTTCAAGTGGTTTCCTTTAAAAGATGGGAGACTATCCCACTGCTAAGCCTAGCACAGTTGGACCTGAAGCTAAGATACCCACCTCCCAGATTAAAGCTCCAACTGCAGGTCAAAGAGCTAAAATGAAAACTTGTTTCTCTGGCCAGAGGGTTCCTTCTCCCAGCCCCAAATCTTCACTGAAACCTGTCATCTAAGACCAGCATTGATATTTTCCTCTTTTCACAGATCATACCACTATGATGATACATTTCTGATACATTCAACCCCCAAACTAAAAAGTCCCTTCCAAACCAGCAGTGGGCAGCAGATACAAAAGGTGGTAAATAATCAAAAGCAGGATAACACATCCCACACCACTCTGCAAAACTTCTGGGCACAGTGTCTACTGCTGACCAATACCTTGCTTAAAACACTGATAAAAATGAGCTGATCTTTCCTGATACCCTAGCATTTTCTACCCTTTCATGTCACTGCAAAAAGAAAACAGTTTAAAAAGAATTAAAAAGATCAGTCGCTAATTATCAGTAAGAGGTTACTTTCAATTCCCATGAAGATGCCAGCAATTATCAAAGCTGCAGCTTTGCCCCAGTTCTCAAAGTCAGGAAGAAATCTTGCCAGCTGGCCATTCCTGCAGAATGAATCATATCTCTCTCACACAGATTTCATACTGACTTCCTCACATTGGCTTTAAGTCATGCAGAGCAGGTGCGTTCAGTCTCTCTATTCCCAGCACGGGCCAACAATGGAAATTACCCAACTCCATTGACAGGATGCAGCTTGTTAAACCAAACCTCTTAAGACTAACATCACGCAGAACATGCTTCCAAAAAGTGTGCAACAAAAACCCTGCAGTAAGTTCACATTAAAAACAATTCTACACTCTGCAGCACTTTCTTTTTTTTTAATAGTGCAGTTGCAGCACACATATACAAATTAATAAAGACAAAAGCACACAGAAGTAAGGTTTAGGGTTTTTTTTTGTTTGTTTTTTTTAATGAAAGGACAGAAATGGAAATCCATTGTACGAACCTACTAGGAAGGGAAATTTCTAATAGACAATTTTTTTTTTAAATGGATCCATGCTAAAAAGCAAGAAGAAAAATGTAAACCCTTTTCTCTTTATCACCTCTCATGTAACAGAGGAATTCCACACTCCTCATGGATTTTGTGAGGGGGACAGACATGCAAAGGTCTGCACTGAACGTTGACAAAAGTCCTTTGACTATACACACGCCCAGAGGGTACCAGAGCAGCAAGGAGTGGAAATGCTGCAAGCTGGGGTTTATCACATGCAAAACTCATTCCACCCAGAGAGTAAACAGGTTAGCACAAATCTACCTGAACTGTTTTGAGAGGACAAATATCCTTCCTGACACCAGCCATTCAGCTTAGCCAACAAAACACGTTTGAAATAAATAAATAAATCGAAATCAAATAACTGTTAAATTGTTCATGTGCTCGTGGACCTTGATAATCACTCTGGCACAGCATCCAGCTTGCTGCTCTGCCTTGGCATGGGGCACAAGTGGGTAAGCTCATGTGTTCTCTGAGGGGGTTATTTCTCAAAGAAGCAATAAAAATGGGGAGAGAGAGTGGAACGAGACAAATGATGAAAAAAAGCAGCCACCTCAACTCAAACACCCTTAAAAACAGGAGGAAGGGAAACTATTAAAGAAGAGCATACTCTTTAAGGAATGAAGTTTGAAATTCAGGACAAAACCATAACAAGAAAAGACAATTTCATGACACATATTGTCTCACAGGACAAAAATACAGATATTCCAGTGGCCCATGTAAAATGTCTTTGGGTATTTTCTTCACTGACAGCATGAGCACCCATCCTCTGGTCAAGTCTGCCTGGAGAGCTGTACCTGGCCTTGTCTACTGTCACCCACAGTTCAGTAGGCTTTATATAGCATTAACTTCATAAGAAAGAAAAGAGATTCCTTTCCTTGCCCGTGTCTCATTTCAGTGTCACAGGAATTCTCTCTTTGGTGATTAGTGGAAGTTCCAGACAAAAAAACCCCATAAAATTATTTTGGCCATTGAGTTGGCTGGGAGTAAAAAAGCAATAAGCCCCACTCTTTATACATTTTTAAAGAGTTGTGTGATAGCTTTGTGTCTTAAATATTTGCATTTTTAAGTTTTTCTCTCCATATGTACTATTTCTAGGTTCTGTGGGTCCATACCTACATAAACACATTTACTACTAGTAGGTCAGGCTTGACAGGGCCCTGGGTGACCTGACCTAGGTAGAGGTGTCCCTGCTTGTGCAGGGAGGATGGATCAGATGACCTCCAAAGGTTCCTTCCAGCCTAAAACATTCTATGATTCTATGATTTCATCCCTCATAACAACAGAAAAAATTACATGGCTGGGTTGTTTGGTTGGGGTGTTTTTTTTTGTGTTTTTGTTTCTGTTTGTTTTTCTCTTCCACAGCTAAAGATTTCCATAAACAAACCTACATCCGAAATTAAAATACAGTTCTTAAAAGCAAGTTGTGAAAGTTCTTTACTCATCAGAAGCAAAGCAGAGGAGAAGGAGGAGTGGTTTTACCTCCTCTGTGTATGTCAGGGGGCATGGCAGGTGCCATCATGTTGGTGTCCATGGGCTGGGAGGTATCGTGTGTCATCGCATCTTCCGGAGGCAGGTAAGCAGGAGGAGGAGTGTCAGCTAAATAAAGAAAAGGCAGAGATACACAGTCCTTTCCTCTCTTCAAAGTGTATATATACATACCCACATAACCAGCTTTAGCCTGGAAAGGCTTCCAGCCTGACTCAGCTATAAACTTCCACCCACCAGCAATCTGAGAAAGCAATCACAGACCTTGAATCAGGAAAGCAAAGAATTACTGGGCATATGAACCACAACTGCAAGAAAAACAAGTCACTTCCCCCTCATCAAGCCACAAACAAAAGCCCAGCTATGTTTCCAGCCCACGATTTTTGCAGGTTGAAAGTGTCATCTAGGCACAGAGAGGTCTCAGGACAAGGCCAGGAGATACTGAACGTGGTAAATGAGAAGGGAAGCTGGAGCAGAAAACTTTCAGTTCAAACTTTCCATTCCCAACGTGATTCTATCAAAGAACACAAACATCCCAGATATATCCAGGACCTGACTGCTCTTAGAAGCTGCAGGAAGCTGCTCAAGTCAATATTCCCAACACAGAGGACACACTCCTCTAAATCAACTGCACAGAGGTACAGGCAGAGGAGAGAAACCCTCGTCTGATCCCTGTAAAAACTGGGATTAAAAAGCCACTGTACAATCTCCAGGGACCATGGCTGCTGCTTGCCCCATATTTACTTCCATTACTGAGAGCATGGACTGCAAACCACCACAGCAAATAATCAGAGGGGTTTCCAAGACTCTGAAAGCCAAATTAGCACTAACAAAAGGCAGGAGAATCATGCCACTGGTGAGTTTTGGGTTTTTTGTTTGGTTGGGTTATTTTAGGGGTTTTGTTGTGCTCTGTGTGTTTGGTTTTTTAAAGCAAACATAAATTAATGAAAACTATTATCTGCTTATTGTTTAGAAAATATTCTGTTGAGAGCTTTATATCTAATTCTGGCAGGTACCTTGCTAATTCCTTTACTTGGATAACCTCAGTCGGGCAAGAGAGCAGCAGAGAGAGAGATGACAACAGGACTGCACTGAAAGCTCAGCAGCCTGCACTGGAGTTCAGGTCTGGTGTTTTACTAAGCCTTAAATGCTGGTGTGTGTGCAAACATGATGTTTCTGCTGCACAGGCAGGGCAATAAGACTGTAAGGCCACAGGCACCAAAGTATCCAGCCTGGGAAGTTTTCAAGATCTCTGGATAACCACTTTGCTCTTTTTTTTTTTCCCTTTTTATTTTCCAAAAGTCAGCCTCTTTCTCCACGAGTGCCAAGTGGGCAGCTCTCCAGAGCTGAGCATCAAGGACATCAGTCTCCTGACCTCTCCTCTACTCAATTCCTTCATTGCAGCTGCTGCTTTACAGGCACGTGGACAGAACAGACCCTCAAATATCGAGTGGACTTCCCTAAGTCAGCGTTCAGGAAGACCTTGTTCAAGAAGCCTTTATCTCTGCTGGAAGAGCCCCAGCCACACAAATCATATTTAAAACAAAACCAAACTAAAATAAAACACAAAATAAAAAGAAGGAAAGGCCGCTGAGTTTGTGGCAACTTCTCACATGTTTTTAGAAAAGCCAATACAAACTCTTTCCTTCCTGCCTCTGCAAATTCAGTAGTCTTCACTCACATGAGAAAAAAAATGTAAAGAGAAAACTATCAGCAGCAGAAATCTACAGATGTTCATCTCATGTAATAGAAAACAGATTTTCAGTCTGCCACTTTGGTTACACATGCCCTCCCTCAGCCCCCCAAGAAAACACACAAACAGGACCCCAGTAAACATCCGTATGGAGCCCTCCTCCTGGCATTCAGATCAAGAAATCTGTCCCAGACTGCTTCTGCAGTATTTTTATCCATCCACACCTCAAGACCAAAAAAAAGACTTGACAGGATTTTCTACAGACATTGGTTAACAAAGGTTGTTTTTCCATTTTTTTTAGAAAACCTTTTTTTCATTTTAGGACAGAAAGCAGCCTGAGGATTTCTTTTCAGGGCCTTAAGGAACTGTTGGGTTTTTTTTTCAGTTAAAGTACATTTGTTTCTTGAAATTACATCATCACTTGCATGACATCAGCTTGCACACAAGCCTTGGCTGATAATTTGGCATTACTAAGTGAAAAAAACCCCCCTGACACCAGTGATGTCCAACCACCTCCTTCCTCCTGAAGGGGAATCCAAGTTGACCGTACCTGGCATCTGGAAAGGACTCCCCGGGTCCGAGCTGGCTGGAGAGTGGGGGTAGGTGCTGCTGCTGCTCCCAGGCGAGTTTGGGTAGCTGCTGTTGGGCGAGTGGGGGAAGGGGTGGCTGCTGGGCTGCTGGAAGGAGTCCGGGAAGGTGGCGTTGTGGGGCATGTGGGGCTCGTTCTGCCCCAGGTTGCGGAACTGGGCCAGGAGGCTGTGCTGGGGGTTGTACTCGCTGTGCCGCGGCACCAGCACGGGGGGCAGGACTGCAAGGGAGAAGCCACAGCGTTAGAGACTCCCTCCTGAGGGACTGGGAAAGACAAACAAACATGCACAACACATTCTTCCTCCCCTGGGGCACAGGCACATCTGTCTTAAACCCAAGGTAGTCAAATCTAGGAGCACATGTCTAAGCAAGAACTCTTCTCCTTGTATCCGGTTACTCCACAGCAACCCTGCTACCTACCTGCTTGGCCAGATGGGAGCTTGTTTTCACACAGGGCCACTGAAGAAGAGCCAAAACCCAACCACAGTTCTGCATTTTAGCTTTAGTCCCACAAACAGATGCTGGGAAGTAAGCACGTCACCATGCTGAGGTGCAGTTTGTTTTGCTGCACTTGTGATCCTGCTGATCACCCAATGGCCTCTAACCCAAAACCTTGCTAATCAGGACAGGTTTTCTTGCTGAAGACAATACTAACAGGCCTTGAACTCAGCCTGGTCCCAACAGCTGTAATTTTATTTTTAACCTGGACTATGTTCTTACAAGTCAGTATTAAAACAGACATTAACTCTTCAAGTCAGTTTACAAAATGTGCAATTTGAACAAAATTATGTAGTTTAAAAACCCAACTGAGCAGCAGTTGAGCTCCAACTACATGCTGCTATGAGATCAGAGAAACACATCAGGAACTACTGGGTTCACCACACTCTCCAGGCCTCCTCACCAGTGGGGAAACAAAGGTCCCTTTTGCTCTGGGAATATGAACATGATACCTGATACACTAAGATAAAATAATCAGCTCTTTTTTTCCAGTGCCTCAGCTTCTATCTCTGAACACCTTACAGCAAAGTCCAAGCTACTCAATGGATTAAAAGCTAGACTTGTTATAGAGATTGGGGAGTAACTTGTTTTTTAGTGGACATCACAAATCCTTTCATTCACAACATGGCAAATGTCAAAACCAATCACTCTGAATATTAGGATCTCTCAGAATTAAGCTTGCAGTGAGGTCAAGCACTATTTGTCATAGTCAACTTTTGCTGGGCTAATAAATTACCAGTGAAAAAAGTAACAATGAGATCATGTGTTAAGAAGTATTTTCCCTTTCCTGTCTTTATGATCCTTACTTTTCCAGGCGTTAAAACAAGCTTTCCTATCTCTTCCCTTCCTATGGATGAAGGTCAAACCATTAACTTTTCTGAAGTTAATTTGTGCAGAAAGTCCATTACCTCCTTTTCCCATCCTCTACCTCACACTAAACAATGACACGCATGAGGTCGCAGGAAGCCACACGATTTATAGCATTTTAAAATAGCAGAACAGGATATTTTCTCTATGTTTTCTCTAATTACCAGATTTTTCCAAGGTATATACATGCTCTCTCGTGCTGGGCAGAACCACTGGTGAAGTCAGAAGGCCTCCAAGTCTCCTCTTCCCAGCTCTTTTTCATACTAAACCTAGACTTTTTATTCAACTTACTTCAACCTTGAACGATTAAATGCCAACTTCCTTCAACCTTGAATGCCAACTTTCAAAATACACATAGAAAAAGGGGGGAAAAAAAAGAATACAACTGGCAGTGATACAGCACAAATAGTCTCCAAGATATCACTGCAGAATTTACTTTGAATGCTGCCCCTAATTCATATCCTCCCTGCATACATCCAACCTCAGATGAGGAGGGGAAGCCCTGAAAGGCCTCGGCAGGCAGCACAGAGACTCCAGCACTCCAATCAGTCCAGCTCCAAGACAGTCACTCCCTGCCATAACCCCACGAGCTCTCTGCAGCTCACAGGCTTTTTTTTTCCAGGCTGGCTGCTCCTACTGGTCACAGAGGAGTTAATCTGGATGCTGTTCACTCAGGAGTGAAGATGTGAGCTGGGACGGGGCCCTTTGTAAGCATGGAAGGATGCCAGGAGATCAAAACCTGGAGGGGGATGCACACCCTTCTTGCTCCCCTGGCCCCCGTGCGCGGGGCTGAGCTTCTGGTCAGGCTGCAGACCTCAACCATATGGAATAACAAATGACTGAGTCTCAGCAGAGCAGGGGGGAAGGCTGATCTCTGCTGCAGCTGCCAGCACCAGGAAGAGGTATAATTGAAGGGGGAAGGCAGGAGGGAGTTATTCTGTGCTAAGCCAGCACACCTGTTGCTATAAAATAATGAAGCAGGGCACATCTTTGCTGTGCAGATCTCCACAGGACACTGCTCCAGCAGCTTGCAGGCAGAATTCCTTCCTTCCTTTACCTCCTTCAGCAGAAGGGGGCACAGATACAAAAAAAAACCCCATAATTATCATTGTTTCTATTCAGTAGGGACACACATATTTAAAGGAAACAGGTTATTAAATAACCTGTTGTCTTAAAAAGCTACTGCAAGAGATCTGTAAATTCAACCTCGTTAAAATGGTTAACACCAGTTAATAGAGTAGAATCAAAAGCCACCCAACAGCTTGATTTTTGTACTCTCTCAAACACCAGATTAGAAGGTTTTATGTGCTCTATTGTGGCTAAACTTTGCTCCAAGATTTTGTGTCAAAGGGGACCTAGAACTGAGAGTTCACAGTCGACTACTAGCAGCAATGCTACAGGGAGATCAACCCCCTGGAAGGCAGGCTGGGTATGTTGGTAGAACTGCAGGTAAGAAGAGTGTCTGTCAAGACAGCCTGGGAATTGGGCAGCTTGTTTTTACCATGCAAATAACAGCCAGAGTACACCAGCACCAAACAAGTGGAGCTGTATCAAAGAAATTACAGCTCCAGGGCAATCGCACCCACGGGGCTATTTCATCTAAGAACCAAGAATGCTAAAAAAAAATAGAAGATAGACCAAAGACGACCAGGCTGTTGAGATAAATGTTCCAACCAACCACACCAAGACAGAAATGCTTTTATGAAAATGTAAGGGTGGCCTTTGAAGACAGCTACTGATCTCTGCTCTTTGTATCTCCGGCACGTCAGCCTGCTCTCCAGAAAACCAACAGGTGTGCTGTCCCACAGTGAAGGGCTTTTTCTGGGGTTTCTTTTTTGTTCTCTTTTCACATTCCTGAGGTAATGATTTTAGCAAACATAGAAAGTCTTCAATTTATGACTCTAACTTTTTTCTTCAAAGTTTGTCTATTAAAAAAAGCCACTAATCCAAGCCAAAAGCCCTGCTGTGCTTTCAAAGTAGCATATCTTCTATCCAGATGGGTTTTGGCTATCTTACACAAGCCCAGATGACAGCTAGTTTCCCTCAAGGGGTCAGTTTTTCCCCCCCCTCTTTGCAGGTTACGAGGTAATGATTTTAGCAAACATAGAAAGTCTTCAATTTATGACTATAACTTCTTTTTTCAAAGTTTCTCTATTAAAAAAAAAAGCCATTAATCCAAGCCAAAAGCCCTGCTGTGCTTTCAAAGTAGCATATCTTCTATCCAGATGGGTTTTGGCTATCTTATACAAGCCCAGATGACAGCTAGTTTCCCTCAAGGGGTCAGTTTTTCCCCCCCCTTCTTTGCAGGTTACATGAAGATTCAGGTAAGTATCTCTATTTCCATGTCTGGAAGTTGAAAGACCAAGTAATGAAGTATAACAAGGAGCCACACAGCAGAAGGCAGACTTGGATCATCTCCACTTGCCAAAGCAGATCCTAATTTTTCTGTGAGCTTTATAAAACAAAACTTAAAAATAAAAAGATGAGCAATTCTGCTCTTAAAAATCATGATGACTTGGTCAACATCTGTTCTGTAGAAGGTTTTGTCCAGGCCTGTACCACAACAGGGCCCTCAGTCCTAATGAGGACCTGAAGGCACTATCATTAGGCAGTACACTTTAATTTCCAAGCACCACACAGCTGTATTTTCATATGAATTTATGCAAAGCCACTCGTGTTTTTCTAGAAAAAAAAAAACAACAGAACCATGGGCTGGGAAGGAGGGAAATCCTCACACACCACCTTGTGCTAGCTGGAAATGGGTATGAAAACACCAGGTGGGAGGAGGAACTTCCAGGCTCTAGAGAGAAAATCCTGCAAAGGCAAAACTGCAAGAAAAATTTCAGAGTAAGGAGAACACAAAACAACAACAACAAAAAAAAACAACCCACAGTTAAGAAAAATTTCAGAGTAAGGAGAAAACAAAACAACAACAACAAAAAACCAACCCACAGTAGTACTGTTAAACAAATTTCAAGCCCAGTGAAGACTCTCAGCTTACTTTCCTGCCTGTGAGGCCACCACAGCTGAAGTTGGCTGTGGCATCCTGGTGCCATGGTGGGCACAGAGCAGGTACCAGCGTTTGCTCAGCTGAAGGTGCTGAGCTCTGCTTGCTGCCTGTAGCACCAGGGAGCCACTGAAACATGCTGCCTGAAAGCTCTTGCCAAGATCTCTCTTGTAAACAACAAAACACCAAGTAGAAAGGAAAGTTCTAATGGCATTAGGTTTTCCCTGCTTGCCTAAAACAAGACCTGGCAAAACTGAATGTTCTTTGACCAGAGGACAAGTTCTCACATAAAGACACTTAGATGCCTACACTTTGGATAGAGTTCACCCTTGGTTGAAAAGAGAAAAAAATAAATTAATAGTGTTGTGGCAAAAGCAATCTCTGGGGATCTAGGCACTTCATGTTGTTCCAGCACCACTGGGCTGAAGGCTGTGCCACGGGCTGTTGCAGCCTGGCTCTGCTTTAGGTTTTTTCCAAAGCAGAAATGCCAGCCTTTGAGACTGCTGCTGTTCTGGTAATTGCAAGTGAAAAAGCCCAATAATTCAGCAGACTCTTTTGGGCAACAGGCAGACAAACACGCCAGGCTTTCTGTCCCAGCAGAATGCTGAAAGCTGTCTTGTTCTCTCAACTCTTCACTGTGTTTTGCAGCTTCAGTAGACCCCACAGCTTGATTTGTCGTTTTTACATAGCTAAAGCTGAAGACTTGCTTTACTGGCTTCACTTTTACATCAAACATCTGGTCTGAAAGCACTGGGCAAGTCACACGAGTACATTTCCTGCATTACAATATTCAGATAAGGTTAGATTTTATTTGCGGATACGCTGATAAGGGAACATTTTGATTAAACTGACATTTGTCCAGGCCAATTTCAGAATTTATTACTAATCATATGCACATTAGCGAAGGAGTTCTTGTAAGGAGATTTGGGGAGAGAAGCAGCCCTGATCCAAGAGGAAGTTGCAGCGTGATAGTGTTTATTAACTCAGACATTTACACAGAGCAGAGTTCAAATTAACTGTACGAAAGCCACGGTCACCATCCTCCTGAGTAAGGGAAAACTTGGAAGCCTTTTAAAGTCAGAAAAAACATCTGAATCTGGTTCATTTTAAAGAAAGTAAAAAAGAAAAACAAGAAGACAGCAACATCTCCTTCTTGACAACTTCAATCCCTTTATTGCAGCTTGTTTTTCTGCCATGTGGCAAGGTTAGACAAGGAAAACTCTTTTCAGACCACCCTCTCCTGGCTGCCTCCCTTCTTCAATCCCTCTCCCCTCTGTTGGTTCTGGTGGGGAATTTTAGAAGCCAATTGTGCAAAACTGAAACGAAGAGAGTTTTATGCTACTTGCCAAGCCAACTGACAGTTGCTTGCTATTTTGGGGAGCCATCCCATAATGGTACCCACCTGTTGTGGCATGCTATTTTGAATGCTACGCCCAACAGCAGCAGCACAGCAAAAACTTCTCAGCAAGGACACTCTGCTCCCTCACTTCTAGCCTGCAGGGGTGCAGGAATCCTGCTGCAGAGCTGGGTCTCTATATTCCAAAGGGACACTGCAGTTTTCCCCTCCTTCACATCTCCCTTTTGCCTTCACTCCCCCAGCCCTTGTCCTCCTCCCTCCCAGGCCAGCACTATCCTCCACCACGCCTGCTGCTGTGGGACTTGTGCCAGCAGCTGCTTTGCTGGGTTGCCTCCAGCCTGGACCATCCAAGCTCTTCCATCTGGCTGAAAGCTCCATCCTCCCAGCTGCTGGGGTGTCAGAGCCACCAAGCAAGCCCCAGGACCCCAAAAGGGGCTTACCACCCCCAACTTTTCCTCTCCTGGCCCCCAATGTGATCTGGACAGGCTCACAGCACCTCCCAGCCTGACAGTTCCAGGAGCTGCGTTTGAACCCTGTCGCCTGCCAAAAGCAGCAGCAGTGATCTGACAGCAGACCTGCCACAAGAGGCTGCATCAGGGGGCAAGCACGGGGGCAGCACACCCTGATGGCTTTGTAAAGATCACAGAATCATGGGATTTTCAGTTGGAAGAGACTTTTCAGATCATAAAGTCCCACCATTAACCTTATACTACCAAGTCCAGTGCTAAACTGTGTCCCTAAGCACCACATCCTACACCTCCAGGGATGGTGACTCCACCACCTCCCTGGGCAGCCTGTTCCAGTGCTTGACAACTCTTTTTGGTGAATTAGTTTTTCCTAACATCCAACCTAAATCTCCCCCTCCCATTGTGCAACTTGAGACCCTTTCCTCTTGGTCTAACCACTTATAACCTTCTTCTTCCCTGGAGGACCAGAGCTGCAGCACTGTACATTCAAGGAGCATTTACTTCCAGGACTGCATGAGTCTAAATCTGCCTTATCCAGGATTTCTAACATTTCAGGTTTCTTTCTGCACCCCTGGTGCCTGGGGTAGGTGTGCAGCCTTACGTAGGATCACTTAGAGCAGACAGCAGAGGAGATCAAAGAGAAATGTGAAAACAATCAGGTTAAAGTCATAGGCAAGGAGTCCATGCTGGGAGCAAAAACATCACAACACACCCACACTCTCCTCAGAGCCTGGGGGCATGGCCTGGTTTTGTGGCAAAAAGCAGCTATACACTTAGGTATAGCATTTCTTGCCAAAAACAAGCTTGCTGGAGCTGACACCCACTTTGAATTCCTGGTTAAAATGGAAAGGAACATCACAATCTTGAGGCAGGATTGAAAATTCAACTGTTTTGAGAGTGTATTTGTGCACATCATGAAAAAGCCACTACTGCTCACATCCTGACTTGGGTGACATCAGCTTTGAGAAGCCCATTGATGGAGAGCAAGAGAAGCTTCACAGAGGAGAATCATCCAGCCTTTGGGATTTTTTACACTTTCTTGGTAATTGCAGAAAACTTGAAGCAGTGTAGCTATGTTCTGCCTTTGAGAGGCTGTGCTAAAGGGCTGCTTCATGCAACTGGATTATCTCAGAGGACAGATTGGCTGCTTCTGGACTGACTGGTTTCAGTACCCCTGGCACTGCAGGCTTCAGGAGCAGCAGAGCATCAGTGAGCACCACCAGGAATTAATATCAAAAGGTTAACAACTGCATTTCCCAAGGCAGGCTTAAGCTCACTGAGACCAATGAAGACAACCAGGTCTCTCCCAAGCCTGGCCCTTGAGGAGGTGTCAGCAGATCCAGGACACTCTCAGGAGCCAGGATTCACCTGTGGGTCAGGGGCAGCCGTTCATGGAAACTCTTCATGCACCTTCAACCACTTTCACACGTGAGGATTTAATTCTTTTGCCTCCTTTGGAACATACTACAAACTCAAATCCTTCTTAACCTAGCAGGCTGATGAGCAGGGCTGCTTAGCAGAGGCAAACTACCACAATTCTGCAGTAGATGGAAATGAGAATGAGCGTTCACTAGGGCTTTAAGAAAATGAAATATTGTTTCTTCATCTTCCTTCCTTCCCTTTAGCTGAGGCAAAAGAACTAAACCTCCTCCCCTCAAGCAACATTAGAGGTGTGATTATAATTATTATTTTAATAGCAGTGTCAATTTAAGCAGCTTTTCATCCTCCCTGCTCCCTATCCCAATTCATTTTGTTTTGCTGTTACAGCAAATGGGATCCAGATATAAAAAAACAATTTATTTTCCCATAAATTCTGGATGACACCTTCCACCTGATCCCATTGACACCACTGAGGAACAGAGGCAAGAAACAGAGGCTGTATCTCCACAGAAATCAAAGGAATAAAAGAAGGGAGGGAAGTATCTCAGGAGGGACTCCCAGATGTCATTTCACACATTCTCCAGCAAAACCTGAAAGGTCATTTGTGGCATTTTCAGAGAGATGAGGGACGTTGTGCTCACTTTTTCCTCACAGCCCCTACGTACAGACTACACCTCATTAGTTCTCAAGTCTTGATCACACTTAAGGATAGTCCCACACCAGGTAGGAGCCTGATTTTCTGATAGCTCTAAACCAAAAAAATAACACTGAGGAGAAAAAGCAGATTCAGCCAAGTGAGCACACCAGCTCAGCTGAGCGTGCCAGTTTTTAAAAGGCATCAAATTGAGACCCTGCTCTCCTTAATTAAAAGCTTTGCCTTGCCTTGCCAAGGGAGAAATCTGACATGAGCATTTGACAATACCCTGCACCAGGAATAACTCTGCACACAACAGAGGTACCAGGCGACAGCAGTGAGCTACTGTAACACATCCCAAGCAGATATTTCCTCCTGGCAGCTGAGGCCAAGGTTGGATTCCCATCCCCAGCAACAAAACAGCCTCTGCTTTCTCCTTTCCCCCCACCTCCACTCCTTCCCACATGCTGGCTGCAGGGCTGTGTTGGTACAGATGTTCCGTAGCCAGCGGTGATCCCGGGGCTGCTCTGATCAGGCTGGAAGATAACACAGCAGGGGAGGGGGGAAGAAATGCCTGATGTGTGTCAGCAGGAGGCCATGCAGACAGCTGTGCTGGCACAACACGGCGAGCAGGAGCTCACCCCACCACGGATCAGCTCTCCTCTCCTGGGGGCCAGCTTGCTGACACCAGGCTGAGCACAGGAAGGCCACCCTTCCTCGCCTCCACGCTGCCTTGCCCCCCTCTGACTGCAGCACACGAGCCAAGGACACTGAGCCTGCCAAGATAACCCTGCCAAGAAGTCCTTTTTGTCTGTTCAGTGTCCGTGGTGGACTCGCCGTGGGGTTGGCTAGCACCCATGCCTGCACAGAGCCTCTGGGTCAGCTGCCTCCAGGTACCATCACCGTGGAACCACCACGACACACGCCACGCTGCCCTCCTTGTGCAGGGGCAGCAGCTCAGCCTGCACTCAGGGACTCCTGGGAGGCTGCCTGTTGGCTGATGAGTCTTCTGCCTCCTTTCCAATGTTTACAAGCAGCTCCTGTCTAGCCAGGCTAACAGAAAAATCTCGTTTGGGTTCAGGTGTAGCTTTGTCACTGGCAGACACCACAGCGTGCCAATCCTCACGTCTTCCAAGCTCATCTCCTCGAGCTAAACAGCAAGGATGGAGCAACCTACCAAGGCAGAAAATCCATGCATCCCCCTGGCACCACGAAAACTGAGATGCAGCCACAACACTAATCTCCGCACTAATCTCCCAACACAAAGATTTCATGTATTTGAGAACATACTGCTAATCCATTCCTCAAAAGTGAACACAAACAGATCACACAACCACCAGCAGAAGACTGAACGTATAGATGCCACCCCATACACAGACCACAGGCTTCAGCTTGGCACAAAGTTAAGCACAGACCACGTTGTTAAGCAGAGCTAGAATTTCAAGACATACTTTGGAGACAAAATGTGCCTCATACACAACCTGAGCTTCATCATTTTGTCAAAAGAAAGTACATTTTAACCCTCCTGGCTGTGATGACAGCCATGGAAACACCAATCCTTAGATCTGCTCGAGTCCATACTGCTGGAAACACTGACTCACATGTGAATTCCCACTAGCCATTAATCTCAGAGAATAAGCACTTAATGCAGCAATAATGGTGGGTTTAATGTCCTGGCAAAACAGGGAAAAAGGGTTAGCAGAATTTGGGAGTGACTGTCAGGAAATGAAGATAAAGGCAACGCTTGGAGGACAGCAAGAACAAGGAAGGGAGAGGAAAAAAAAGAAGTTGTAATTTATGGAGCACAGCTCTCCAAGCCAAACAGGAGTCAAACTGACTACAGCCCCAGTGCTCACAAGAAAACTGCCCAGGTTAGGCAGTTGACCAAAAATACCTAGTTTTTTTCTCAAGAAGGGTATTCTCTGGGCAAAAAGGGAAGCGTTTTATTTCTACCACCTCCAACTTGATTAAGTTACTATTCTGGGTTTTTCTCCAACAAAAATTCTGTAGCTACATGAATGTAGAGATTTTTATCTCATCCAAAACCAATTAACAAGTAATGCAGAATTCAGGCTTACAGTTAATAAATTTTTGCTCCATTTCCCAAATATAAAATTCATAAGGTGACTTAACACCTAAACCCCAACCACTTAAACTACTTAAGACACCTTTTGAAAGCTTTACTCTATTTTTATCTCCTGTATCTCATTGAAGTGGCAGGGCATTTACAAATACCTATTTTTAAATATGGTATAAATGGTCCAAATGAGAACGTTCTCAAACTCAGTAATTGTGTCCAAGATTAAAGCAAAATGAGTCAGAACATGTCACTTGACATTACAGTAACAGCAAGAGCCCAACTGTTGCTCAATCTGGCAGGAATAGATGTCTTTCAGGAATCTTAATTTTCAGTGTTTTGGAATAATGAATGCAAGCAACTAGCACACATATGCAGACACCTAGCAGGACAAGGACAACTATTTTACTATCCCATTTCTGCTTAACATGGTTTTAAGTTAAGAATGTTAACTTTCTTTTTAATTTTTAATTTTTTTATGAATTGTTTTTCCAGTGCTGAGTTCCTTTGTTCAAGCTTATGCTGCATAAATAAATACATTATGGGTATTACCTCTGCTATTCACATGATTTCCAGGTTAATACTAACACACCAAAGGGAAATATTTAACATCTAAATATGCACTAAGTGTTGCAGATGCAAGACAAATGAAATTTCCATCCAGAGGGAAACAACCTTGCAATAGTCTTATTCCCACTGTAGTTCTTAAGGTGTGTGAGCCACTCTGCAGAGGCAGCTTCACAGTTTATGAAATGCCTAACACAGTTGGACTTTCCAAATTTAAACCAGGGAAGTCCTCCCACGCCTGCAGGGTGTTTCTGCAGATGGCCCTGTAAAACCTGAAGCCTACTGTAGATGTGTCCAAGGACATTGATCATCAGGGAATACTTCCAGGGGCTAAGATAAAAGTTGCATAATTAAAATTAAGCACAGATGGAGCAAAAAGAGGTTTGGTTGAGAGGAGGAGACAGAGAGAATGGATTGCACCTTAAAAAAAGAAAAAGTAGGTAAGCAAACTGTGCTTAGAGAGCAACTGACAGTAAAACTTCACAGACAACCAACCATGGCTATTGAAGGTTTAAATTGAGGAGATTCTATTCTGCTGTTTAAAAATCAGTCTTTTCAAAAGGCAAGAACTGTGGAAGATCCTAAATGACAATGTTAACTTCTGGGGGGTGAACAAACAGGAGTGATGGAAGTGAAATAATCATCTCTAAGTAAGAATATCTCCAACACAGTATGCCAGACTGGTTTTCTTGTGCAGACTGCAGTAATCCTTTACATTTGCAATGTTTCATACAGATTCACTCATCTGCACCATTCAGTTAAAAGAAAAATAATGAGTTGAGGGATAGTGGTCACCAACAAAGGCAGGTGAGAGCAGGTGAGACTGAGCTTATGCCTCTGGAGAGTGATAAAACGTTTACACAAGTGAAGCATTGGCCCTGTGCAAGAGGCAGAACTGCTAATTAGTGCCTACATGCAGAGAAACACAGAGGAAAGCTCTGACATGGGCAAACAGCCACTTTTGCTTGTTTAAGCTGGCAAGTCAGGCGATGAACTGCCACGCTTTGCATCGTTCACACAAGGTGTAAAGGTACAAACAAGGAAGAACCCACCGGGACTCTCCACCCGCTTGTAGTGGTAGGGGTTGATGCACACTTCCTTCTGCTTGGAGCCAAAGGGGAACTCACAGCACTCCAGGGGCTTCAGCTCGTGGTGGCTCTGCAGGTCTGGCCAGCGCCACACGCGGCAGTAGATGACGTGGGGCAGCCCCTTCCTGTGGGACACCTGCAGCCTGCCGTCCAAGGAGCGAGGGATCGTGACGCAGTTGCTGGGCTGCCCGGGGCAGCTCAAGGCTTTTTCCAGCTCCTCCATAGCACCTTTTTTCTTCTTCAGTTTTTTTACTAAGGCATCGACAGCTTTCTCTGCCCATTTTTCTTCTTCGTCCCCCTGCTTCCATCCCAGCAGCCTCTTCACTGCTGGGCTGGTGAAGGAGAATAAACTCGTCACGTTCATGGTGACACCACAGAACCGACGGGGAGAGAACGTCCTGTTCTTCCACCACCCCCCAGGGAACAGCAGGTTGTCTCAGTAGTCAAAAGCAGCCTGGACCAAAGAATTCTGGCCCTTTCTCCTTTTCAGTCCTCCAGTCCCAGGAAGGCAGTGCTGACATCCCCCCTTGTCAGATGCGGCCTCCTCATTATTCTAAACACTTCCAGCCAAGAACCTGCAGAAGAATATCACAGGGAGAAAGAGGAAAAAAAAATAAATTTAAAAAAAAAAAGGATTTTACCTTTTAAATTACCATAGAGCAATTAAGAACATACCCCACAACCCACAAGAGTGGCGTGTCCAACAACCAACCAACAACAAAAAGAACCCCCAACAGCAACAACGTGTTGACAGCCTCCAGAAGTGGACTGAAGGTCTGTATCTGATGAAGACTTTCAAGCAGCAGGACCTGCTGCTGATCTCCCCAAAACAGCCCTGAATAATGAGGTGATCACCCTGGAAAATAAAGGCATGGCATAAACAAAACCAACAAGGGTTGGGGAAGGGGGGTTAGTGGGAGGAGAAGGGGAAGAGTGGGGTGTAGAGATAGGGGGGTGGGACAACTCTGCATCAGCTCAGCCCCCTTATCCAGTTTGCTGTGTGGCCTCAATGATTTTTTGCCAGCTTTAAACAGTATTTCTGCCTGGTGCCCATGCACAGCTGTGAAGGGTGCTCCCCTCTGTGCATCAGCTGTTGCAACCTCAACCAGCAAAGCATCCCAAGGAACCAATGCAGCATCACTTTTATTGATGTATTTATTTTAGAGAGCACCTGGAAGCAATATGCTCCGACAGCACTGTGCCACCCAGCCCTCTCCAAACAGCTAGTGATCAAAAATCACAGCACTAGACTCCTGCATACCACCAGGTGAAACAAAAACAATTCAGCTTCACCCCCCGCCCCAGACTTTGAGGAACAAACCAAAAAAGAAGAAAGGAAACTAGAAAGAACTTTGCCCTGACTTATATGAGAAAGAAAACTCCCATCTCCCCACGAAAAAGCCCTCAGAGCTTGTAGACTTTGAAGGAAAGATATTATAAACTTACTTCACCAATTACATCCTGAGCCCTCCCATTGCAACACCTGATGTGCTCGAGAACACATGAAGGAATGAGGAGGAGGAAGTCCTGATAAGAGGATTTTAGACAGCACAGTAGCCCTCAAGTTGGGAAACAATAAAAGGGGATGAAACAGTGGGTGAAGAGGTGGAGAAACATTGCACATGAAGAAGGCCCTGCTGTGAGCAGCAAGTTTCCTACTTGCCCAGGCTGGGAGCAGGCAAAAGACTCTGCTGGGGGAAGAAAGAGAGCCCCTGCACTGGGGACAAAAAAAGGAGACAAAGAACACTCTACCACTGGTTTTCAGACAGAGCATGAAGACAGACAGGAAACGTATCCTAGACGGGATACCAACAGGTTGTGGAGGAAGGGGAAGAGGATGTGAAGGTTTAGTTGGCATCAGAAAGACAGAAAAAAAACTCACAACCAACCAGCAACATAGACATACACAGAATAGAATGTGTCAGCACACCCACAGCAGAGAGAATCCCATCCCTACCCTAAAGAACCATTGCAGATACTAAATTTGTAATTGCTGTGCCACACTTGCCTTCCTGACTATCCTGCACTGCAATAGTTTCAGAGTGTGCCAATATACTTGGAGTACTGTAAGCTGAAAACCATCCACTTGATTCAAATTAATTTGTCACTAAAACAATTATCTAACTGCAAACGATTGGTTTTATTAGGCTGAATGCATAAACTACATTTAGGTGAATAATGATTACAGACTAAGACACAGACCACATCTACCTGCACTCTGTACTGGTACTTCCCATTCCTTTTATGCTGAGAATTGTATTTGAAATAATAATGTCAATGCAATGGAAGATTTGCATGAGCCTGGGGCAAATTTAAGAATGAATTTTGTTACCTGGGCATGTGCTATACTGTTAAATGAACTGAAACTCCATTACTGTCACTGACTGTACCCCAGGTATTCTTTATCCTTACACACACTATAAAGTGCTCTGTTAAAATGATGTGCTAATTTAAGAACCATATTACCAGAACCCAAACACATTCAAAGGTGTTTGTAAGAATTATTATCAACTCATATAGAATATTGGGTGAGATACAGGCTATAAGTCTTTTTTTCTATATCTTTCAAACAAGATACAAGTTCCACACACAAAAGTTACAAGTTCCAGTGGTGCATCACCAAAGAATCCAGTCAAGCTTTCTACTTCACATACATTCAAATTAAAAAATAAAACACACACACACAAAAAGTCTTGAGATTCTAATAAAAAAGAAAGTACAAAGTCTAAATCTCAATTCATCCTTCTTTCAGTATCAATAATGGATGCAGACATGGTTCTACCTAAGCCTCACTCATTTCCACCAAGCTATTTGCTCTGAAAAAGAAGAAAATCCCATCTATTAAGGCTGTATATTTATGCCAGTGCCTGAAAATACAACCCTAACATAAGCTGGTACCCAAGCTCTGCAAAGACTAAGCCAACATTCAGCTGCAGCCCCAAGCAGTCTGAAAGATCTGTTCATATAGTCAAAGTCTTTGGATCAAATCCCATGACAAGTCTCACTCCCAGGACCACACGCTCCAAAACATATTTCACCATCACAATCAAAAGGTATTATCTTAGCAGCTGTCATCTCTGTAGCAAGAAACAAGCTGGGAGCAGGAGTAGCAGCATTAGGTACAGTACTTGCAGATACACTTGGTAGCAACATAGCTCAGCAGAAGCTAGCTGGCCACCAGCCTCCTGCT
>NW_008595718.1:22046-30749 GCF_000691845.1 Merops nubicus
GCCTGAACAGAGTCTAAGCACACTCTGAAAGAGCCCCAGGATAAAGTGAAGGGCAAGAAAACCCACAGGCTACTCTGTACTACTCACACTGAGCTTCAGGAGCAGCGTGAAGCTGAAAAACTAAAAGCAGGGTAGGTGGAGGTTTTTGTTTCCAAGAAGCAGAGCGCGCGTCCGTGGCGCTGAGCCCTTGCCAAGTACATTCTGTCTCCCTCTCTGCCACTCTTGGTTTCTGCAGTGCATCATTTCCTGGATTACTCTTACACAGAGTGGTCTTATCAGCTGGAAGGGCAAAGATTGAACCGTGAGTCAGCAGATGACACAGGGCACATCTCGTCTTCCCCAAACACACGTGCCCTGCTGGAAAGGGGGAGATATTTCCAACAGCAGCACTTGGAGTGTGTGTTTCCTCACTGGGTGCAGGTGGAACCAACCCAGGTCAACAGGACACTCTCCAAAAGGCAGCCTGGGGTCAGCTGAAAGGAAATGGATTTGTTACCTGCTTTACACACCCAAACCCGGGCACTTTTTATGGTGCCTTCTGTCTGCTGATGGATGAGCTGGAATCAACCAACCTCTTTTAAATCCCACTGCTGCTTTATTTCTCTCCTTTCACTGATGCTGTCTTTCATGCAGTCTTCAGACTAACATAGAAACCTGCACACAACTTGAGAGGTCTATTTAAGAAAAAAAAAAAAGTGGGCATTATACAGCAAAGCTTTTTAGCCAGCCTTATACTTAAACATATTTAGGCAAGATGCCAAAGAGTGGAGTTCTATTTTTCCAGCCCTGGAAGGAGACAGTTACTCTATCAGCCACACAAAGCAGACAGTAAAATATCCAATAAGACTGTTTTCATATTGCCACAGGAGATCCCATAGGAAACTCTCCCAGTTGGCATAAATGACTGGTTTTGGTGGGTGGAGAAAGGGTTAAGACAATTAGATAATCCTCTACCAGTGGAGTGGGGGAAATGAAAGGACTCCTAGCCTGAGTTTCAAGCAAACAAGAAGCAGCTCTAGCTCTTCTACTGATTTCATTGTTAGTGTTACAGGCTCAGTGATGCAGGCAAAAAGGATCCTGGTAAAGTTTTAGTACATGCTTGCCACAGTCAGGCATAAAAAGGGGCAGGAACCACAGTGAAGAGAATCTATGTAGCTGTGAATGGACAAAGCTGTCTAGTCTTTGACTACGCCTTAAAAACTCAATTAATCTTATTTTATTGAATGCACCTCCTTCCAGAATGCACTACTTATTGACACCATAAAGAAATAACAAGCAGAGATATTTCAACTTACTTCTCTAAAACTATTTAGTAATTTGCTCCCCATGAAAGATGAATCTTTTCAGCAACTCATGGATACTCAGACTTTTTTTTTTTAAAAAGGAAAAAGCTCAGATTTTGGCACAGAAGTCAGGGAGCTGTCATTTTACTCCTGCAAGAACTACTTCCATGTATTACTGAAAAGCATGTGGTCTAAGCAGCTGTAATGCTAGAATGTGTTACAACAGATTGTGCACTAACTTCCTCTGGCTCCCTGTTCTTGGAGCAAGCAGCAAGAAGTTTCAATTTCTTTCTTTAAGCAATGTGACGTGTTGGGGGAAAAAAAAACCCCATACCCAGTCTTTTACTGAAATACTCTGTTTTAATCAAAGAGCTCTTTCTTTGCACCTTCTGTGGTAGATCAGATCTTGCTCATCTTGGGAAAAATGCATGGAAACCCAGTAGAGGCTGCAGTGGCATGACAATAAACATGCAAAAAAGAAAGCAAGTTTCATTTCAAAGTGCTGTGGAACTCATTAGGGAGTTTATACAGAACCTGACTTGGCTTCCCTTGTAGTTCTGAGAAGGACAAGGAGTAAGAAGGAAAAAAATTAACTCCTTTATGTGTTTTCTTGGCACCACAGAAAGAATTCAACACAACACTTAAATAAGCAATCCCGTGTTAATTACTGACACATATCATACTGTCTGAGGAAAAAGGAGCATGCTGGTGCTGAAAATACTTCAACATCCTTAACAGGAGTAGGTTGTGCTTTAGACTCCCTTATTCTGGCCCAGCAAGGATACTTCCAGCCTGCTCTGTCTTGGATCCTGAGAGCCAGACCAAAGCACACAGCCTGTGAAAGCTCCTCTAGGACCACTGCTCCCACTATTTAGCTGAGGGATTGCCCCCTCCCCTGTATCATTGTTCAGCCAACAGAAAAACACACCCTTTTAGGTCCCTACATGCAGTGTTGAGTTCAGCAGTTGGTAGGACAGCAGGAGTGTCATGGGAAGAGCAGTGCCTGCTCACAGCCCAGCTAACTGCAACAGCAGCCCATGCAGTTTCTTGTAAGAAATAACATTACCTGGTCTCAACAGGGCAATAATATTTGCCTCTAGAAGAAAGACTTGCACAACTTCTAACTTATTTGATAAGCCAAATCAAATCCATGAATTCTGAGTGGGACCTGAGGACAAAAAGAGGAGATTTACTGCTTGCTCAAAGGGAGACAGCAGGGCCAAGGTGTGCTTTACTGATGGAGGGGATGAGGGGCAACACTGACCCAAACAACAAACCCCCACTGCTCAGTTACTCCAGACCATGAAGAAATAACCTTATCAATACCTGCCAGCTCTTTCCAAGTGCTCACCACTGTTCAAACCAAGAAGAGAGTCAACATCTGGCACAGTTTGGGTTACAAAACTATGAACTTTACTAAAATAACCCATAAGATGAATACAACGCTCTGAACCACAAAACTTGCCAGAATGATGCTCATGAGTTGTTCTGTTCGGTGATTTATTTTTTCCTAAATGCTACAAAGGATGAGACTCTTCATTTTTCACACTCCATGCAAGTTGAAGGCCTCTTAAAGAAACCCTCAAATTAAGACAAAACACTCAAAATAAAAAATATCCAAACAGTTGTCAAGAGACAGAAGAGTGGGAATTTCATTGTGCAGCTCAGTGGCAGGTTTCTCCACTTCACTTGAGCTGTGGGGTGTTTAAACTCCACAGGCTGCCCCACCAAGCACAAGAAGCACTCAGGAGTACAGGTCCAGGCGAGGAGCTCAGTCAGATGAGACAGACTTGAGTTGTGGAAGGTGCAGAACCACCTACAGACCAGCCTGGAGCACTGGCTGTGGCTTTGTGAACGTGGGGCATCCACAAAGATGCCATCACTAGGCTAGCCATTAAACTGAGCTGGAAGCCCCTTTCTAAAAGGTCAAAAAGCTGGGGAATACAGGCTTTTTTTTCTTCTTTTTGTCACAGCACTCCTGTATAACTCCCTTTTTCCACAGAGACCATTCCTTTTCCTGACTTTTTGAACTGTCTTTAGAAAGCAGGTGTTGTTCACAACAATAACAAACACACATCTGTGTGGGTGTGTTGATACGCACAAAGGCAGGATAACCCAAACCTCTTCCTATATTTAGATCTGTCTGGTCAGCTCTAATTGCATAATTTAATCAAAACCCTCTCCAACGGAAACACATCCATATTCATCACAGGCATCAAAGGAAACATCTTTACAAACTATATCCTTTTCCAAACCAACACATGGTCCCACGCCACTTGTCCAATTGTTGAATTCCTCCTTTGGGAAGGGCACGGAATTTTATTTCTTTTTATCAGCTGAAAAAAGCATTTCCCTCCAATTCATCAGCACAGGGCAGGAGGAACTTCCTTCACAGGTGAGATGGGGGAAAATTCACTGACATGCCACACTCAGGGTTTGTTGGGCTTTTTTTTTTGTAAGCAGTTAAAACAAATTTGCAGCGTAGAGTAAAACTTTTATAAACAACACAAAAATTGCCCATTGCCACTCAGACATCAACATTTTTGAGTAAGGCTCATAAAATGGAAGTTGTGTTTTGTCTCCTAGACTGCATGGACTTAGGAAGGGGTTTGTCAGCCCCAGGCAGGGCAGTGCTAGGACAGGGTAGATTTTTAAGGGGGGGAACCCCACCAAATGCACTCCAGTCCTGCTCAGCTTACGCCAGCCACTGCTCCTACAAATGATTCATTTCACCCAGAGCACGCAGCAATACAGTTACATCAGCTGCACTAAACCACTTCTAAAGACTGTGACCCAGACCTCATTTATCAGAGATTAAGTAAAGATGTTAAATTACAGCTCAAGATCCTCACAGCTTTAAAGCAGAATCTTTCACCGAAGCAACAGACAACGAAAACTGAGAAAGAAAAATTACTTATTCACTAATAAAAAGTGTGAATAGGTCAAGCCTCAGCAAAGCAGAATAAACTGTTGAAAATGAAACCAAAAGGCATGTTGTTAAAATAATTTTATTTCCACAGATAAGTCCCCCACTCACCATTTATACATTTGAAAAAAGAACAGTCTCTTCAGTCTGCCAGTGTTGAAGACACTTGAAAGCATTTCATGAGATGCACACTTTATTAAAAAGATTCCTCTAGTTTTCCTCTTTTTTGTCTTATTTGCAAAAAATTGAGCTGATAGTTTTTGCTTTTAAATTACCTTTAAAACACTGTATCCTCAACATGCCTCTAAGATGCCAAGAGGCAAAGATCTATAGCCAAATTTGTGAAGTGTCCTGCAACTCACAGCTACCATTCTGGACAGAGAAAGTGTTTAGAGATGATACAGCTTTCCAAGCCAAGTTTATACAACCCAGAAACAAACATCAAGATTTACCACATTTCCAGGGTCCAATGAAACATTGTTTAATTACTGCATGCCATCAGGGGCCTTCTGAAAACCAGGACTGGACCTCAGATGACACAAACCCCAGGCTGCTGCTGGTCCCCAGAGAGCGTGCAGCAGCTGCTCTACCACACTGCAGCAGAGAAACCCAAGCAGCACCTTGGTATTTATTGAGCCATCTGAACTCACCAGACCCTTTACAAATGGAAGGAGCCACGATCACAGTGTTTAGAGATGTCCCTTCAGCTTACATGCAAGAAAATAAGACTCTAAAAGTTATGATTTACAAGCAAATACAAATTTGTAAGGATCCTCCTGAGATCAGGTCAAGGAAACTTTGGGTTCACCTTTAAAACACGACAGCAAACACAGGCCTAGATTGAACAAGACCTTTACTGGCATGTGATGTGTAAATTTGAGGTTGTCTACACTAAAAACCTGGAGCTGCTTTCAACTGTGCCCCAATTCTAGATCAGGGTTCAATTTAACCACTACTAAAGCCTATACTCGAGGATGAATAAGGCTGTTGACACACAACTACAAAAGCATTTACAAGTTCTCTTAACTTTACAGATTTTTTCATTCAGATGATTACTCTACAGAACCAAAGGAAGAATTCTTGTTCAGCTGAAGACCAAGCATGAGGAGCACTAACTCCCCCCTGAACCAGCATGCACACTTGGGACAAAATGGGCATCACATGTTACTGTGGCTAGAGGCCAACAACACTCCAGCCAACAGCAGATTCACCAGTGAAGTCTAAAAGCTCCATTCTTAAGAACATTTTCATTCAAAGAAGTCTACAGACTGTAACCTAGCTTGCCATCAGTGCAGTTTTCTCCTACCCACTGCCTGCAGGGCACAGCCCAGCCCAGCCCCAGCAGTCACAGGCACCTTTCCCCTTCTAAAAGCACAAAACAAGGGCACGGGAGAGATCCAAAACTCTGCAGGATGAGGCACCAGCAGCTGCTGCAGCCCCGTGCCAGAACATCTGCAGAATCTCACGTCAAACTGTTTCTCATATTTCTGAGATCAAGGCTTTGCAGGGTTTTGGACAAAGGTTTCAACCCACAGATAGTTCCTGCAGCACTTGGGAACTGCATAGCTTGAAAGGAAGTGGGAGATATCCTCCTCTCACTTACTGGGGATACAGAAGTTCTACAAAATGAGAAAATGGCTGTAAATCTATCTGACCCCCTGCTTATCTGGAAGCTTTTTATGACTTTGGGAAAGGAATCAACCTACATGAAGAACTCCTCAGTATCGTTTCCTTATCTGTGAGCTTTTCTTATTAATCCATGGAATGAAGGTAACCTATTATTCAGTTCCATCATCATTTTCCAAGAGCAGTTCAAAGTTTCAAAGTTCAGGTTTTGCAACCTTACAGCTGAGGCACCAAGAGACACTGTTTCCTGAACACCACACACCCTGCAGGGTCAGAGCAGCTTAGCTAAGAGCCACAATGCTTCCCAAATTTTCCACTGCTGCTTGCTACTGAACAGTCATTGCTGCCTTAGTACAGAGGGGATCCAAGCTCTCAATACATCCCAAGTGAGACTAGAAGGTTTCAACTTGTTCAGAAGCTGTTTCAGAGCTTATTTCAGAGCTGGCTGGCCTTAAAAGCTGAGAGCCCTCATGCCCCAAGTCACAGGAGGCAAGAAGCCAGGCAAAGGTGTGATAGAACCCTGCCTATATTCAGAAATAGGAGACTTCAGCCCAAGCAGCCTGTCACCAGTGCTCCCAGTTCTTAGCTACTCCCACTTCCCAAACCACAGGAGCTGCACCAGCTCTGACCATGAGCAAGAGTCACAGCTGATAAGCTACTGGGGACAAGGGCAAAGGGAGCAGTCACCCAAGTCAGCTGTAGTCAATGGCCCTGGGGTGTTCATGCCAGTTATGTTAGGTGATGTTTTCTGCACAGAACAAAATGGCAAAGACGCCTGTAGCCAAGCCAGAGGGAAAAAACAAATCCAAAAAACCCAGTCAAGTTCCCAAGGGTCTGGAGAGTTCCTTGGCACAGCAGAAGGCTCCAAGGGAACTCAGCAAGAAGCCCTCTCCAGTCCTGTCTCAGACAGAACATGCACTAGATGTGCTCTGCTCATACGGTTGCATTAAACCAGAAAAACACTTCTCATACAGCTTGCAGTTGACACTAGCAGAACAGCACTTGGCCAGAAAAGCTTGTTGAAGTGTTCCTCCCCATCCCTCCCTCACCCCCCATAAAGCACACTGTATTTTGTACTGTAGAATCATGGTCCTCTTGCTGCCAACAGAACTACACTGGAGCTTTGTGACTGACGTCACTCTTGGCAATCCAACCTCGCCATGCTAATCACCAACAACAGGATCTGGGAAAAAAACCTCTAAATTAGTCCTTTCCTTGGCAAGCAGAATGAGGAAGTCTTCATCTGGGAGTACTACAGTCCTCATTTATAACTGGCTACCTCAAACAGCTGCTTTGGGCCAGAAAGGTTACAGGTCCACAAGCAGATGAGCACCTCTAACTCCTGCTCCCCCCAAACAGTTTCCCTTTACTCCCTCGTGCCAGCTTTGGTACTCCAACATGATTTCCCCTCTGCTTACTGTCTATCAGCTAATTCACCTTCCTAACCTTGCAAAAGAACCACCAAAAACCCCAAATTTTCTGCAGAAGAGCTGGATGATTCAGAGGAGGATAAGCACCAGCCAGCATACGTGAAGAAATCTGCAGCTGAGGTTGAGAGAAGCCAAACTGTTAAAGAGTTCTCTCCATCTTGTGGAGCTGTCACACACACCCCCCACTTGTAAATGATATCCAGGACAAAGATTAGCTCACACTCAGACACATTTACTCAGTTTGCAAAACCCCATCTCATCCCCAGAGCAATGAGCTCTGCTCTAGGTAACTAGACAGCAAACTCCAGAGGAAAAAAAAAGAAGAGCTGTTTCATATCCATCTATCCAAAAATACCACACAGTACAGAAGTTTAAGCTGAGAGTATTTATAAAATAGTTTCTCCTTCTTCTCCTTCTTTCCCCCTGTGCAGGGAAGCACACACTTTAGATGTGTTCTAGATACCTTTGAAATGAAACCAATGTAAGCACACTAGGAACTTAACAGTCCCTGAAGCCACCACACACATGTTGTCAGGTCTATGAGAAGGTCTAGGTACATTTCAAATCTGCTTTCACAGCTGTTGTGACAAAACAATAATGCTTTTAGCTTTTTTTTTCCCAGTTGCATGACATCTGGATGTGGTCCTGGGCAACCCAGGTGGCCATGCTCAAGCAGGGGGTTGGACTAGATGACCTGCAGAGGTCCCTTTTATATCAACCTTCCTGTGATTCTGTGAAGTTCTGAAAACAATCAACTCCTAGTCATTTGAAAACAAGATTTTGGGGCACATCAGTTGGGAACAACTGGTTCAATAGAACTCTGCTTGCCTCAGCAAAAATACAAAATCACATCAAGTGCTACTAGACAAAGGAGGTAGTGCCCAAGCTCTACTTGCCATGACTTGGTAGTGTCACAAGAGAACTGCTTTAACATGGCATTTTCACCAGGACATCAAACTCTCTGCATTCAGTGCTATTCATCAAAAATCACAGGTTACAGAGGACAGAAGAGTGGTCCAGAATTCTACAAAGACTAAACTCTCATGAATTATGACCAAAACCTCCATCAGATCACTTTGTTTCTCTGATTTTGGCCACTTTACCAAGTCCCATTTCAAACAGCCTGTGGCTTTACTGTACTGTTTAGATATCAAGAGAAAGACTCTTCATCAACCAGAATGGTGTTTTATTGATGAGCCAGTTTTAATTACTCTTCAGGACCTGTGAGCAGAATCTACACTCCTAAGAACATGCTAGTGGACTAACTTAGAAGGAACTGTCTTGTTTTATACAACACAACTCATAAACCCTTGAGAAAAAGACTGGCCAAGAGCAAGCAAAGGTGTTCTGGCAGGTTTTTTGTTCTAGCAAAACATAAGCAAAGTTTGTTTTGCAACGTCTTGGGAGGGCTAGAAAGAAAAGGACAAAGAGGTAAAAA
>NW_008595719.1:0-18704 GCF_000691845.1 Merops nubicus
AAAAAAAAAAAAGACACAAACAAACCAACAACACACTACCCTTCTTTGTAACAGATATTGATTCTTAAAGCTTTAAGGTATGAACTAACCTTTAACAGAATCAGAAAGCTTTTATTGCAAGAGTGTTCCTTTATAATTGCCTCTTTTTTGGTAAAGATTTTCTTCTGAGTGATCTGTGCTGTTACACAGTAAAATCTTTACTGGATTAGATATGTGACTAAGCTAATCCTAAAAGGTGACTAAGGATTTAAGGAACAGCTCATCAGCCTCTTCTGTCTGCTGAAATATGGACATCTCCATCCCATCTCACAGAGGAAGAAAAAAATCCCACACATATAGCTTGTTAATTCATAGAATCCTTACAGTTTGAAAAGACCTCTAAGTTCATCAAGTCCCACCTTCAACCCAGCCCCACCATGACCACTAAACCATGCCCTAAAGTACCACGTCCACAAGTTTTTTTGAACATCTCCAGAGATGGTGACTACATCACCCCCCTGGGCAGCCTGTCTCAACATTTCACCACTCTTTCAGTAAATGAATTCTTCCTAATATTCAATCTAAACCTTCCCTGGTGCCAACTGTTCATATATAAATTCAATCTTCTGTTGTCTTCTCTGCAGATTAATGTTTTACACATCAAAGATACCAGCAAGGCACAATAATACTATTTTGTTGAGAAACTTTCCTCAGAAGTCTTGAACGAATTTTCAGGAAAGAAAAGCTGTGAGAAGTTTACTTACCTAGCTTACTGGAAAAATATTGTATTTACTTTTGTTGTGTTTTGATTTCCATGGTTTATTTTTAGTTTCCAACAGATAAGCAAATTTTAATTTTTGAACTCAGTGTAATATTCAACCAAGTTTTGGTAACAGAAATTTCTCCGCTGAGTTGAGATAAAATTCATAATGGAGATAAAAAGGTTAAGTTGTCAAATTTTTCTTGCTTTCTGTACATCTATAATTCTCCAAACCTCTTGAAAATACTTCCCTCTGCCTAACTCTATTATAGTGCTGATAGTTCTTGTTTTCATTCATCTTCAGGAAGTCAACAATATCCTCAATATCCTCAGTCTTATCACACACAACAGTAGCTGCTAAAAGGTAATTGAGTACTGTTGTAATTTGATTAAGTAAAGTTATTTAAAAGTGTCCCAGTTTTTCTCTAAGCATGCATAACAGATTATTGAAACAATGTTAATTGCCTAAATCAAAAATACAGTCAAGCCATCAGCTGTTTAGGGTTATCATAAGAAATTTTCTTGAGTACTAATGCACGTTAAAATCAAAGTGAGTAAACTTTGCTTAGTTTCTGTACGCTCACTCTAAAATACTTATTGCTTCTGTCTGGCTACGAGTGGATTTTTTTATTGCGTATAAAAGTGATTTATAAGTAAACATATTCCAATTTATTTACATTTATTCCCTCTATGCAGAAAAAAAAACCCACAATCTAGTTTGGATGATATTTAATGACCAAGAATCTCCCTAATGTGGAAACTCTTGTTCTCCTTTACAAAAATTTTCTAAAATATGTACCTAAGGTAACACTTCTTCTGACTACATTTTACCTTGACTTGTTCTGTGCCTCTCGTTCTACTCCTCTGCATGCAAGACACATCAGCTGAATAATGACCAATGCATTCTTCTCCAGGCCAGTCAATAAACTTAGAATCATCTTTCCAAGTTTTTTCCTGTGAAAGACACTTTTATTCATTAAAATGTTTTGCTAAACAAAACAGTTAACATTTCTTATTTAGAAAGTGTCACAATTAGGCTCTTACATCTTTATTCAGATACCTGAAGAAGTAATGTTATTTTCACACATGCTGAGTACTCACTAAATAGGAGTAGTGAGGAATCTGATGGCATGTTGGGAAATATTAGACCACTTGTTAGGACTCTACAGCCATTTAAGTATATCATTTAGCTTAACCTAATTAAAAAAAAAAAAAAAAGAAAGAATCACATAAGATACTGGACTAAGTAAAGAATAAGTGGTATTGTTTGAGTTCTATGTTTCACGTTTATGACTAGGCAAATATTTTTTTGTCATTGATATAGTGATTGTAAAATAGATCCAAAATCAATGTTTGTGTTTCATTCAAGGAATGCTGTCAACTTGAAAGCTATGTAATATTCACATTCTTAGGCCTGAAGTTTTCTAGAGGCATATTGTTTCATCATATAAAGTACCTGAATGGTTATGGAACTAAAAGAGAACAGAGTCTGACTTTTGCTGCTGAGGTAAATCAAAACTAGTTTCTCTGAAAATGAGGAAATAGACAGCAATCCATCCTGCACCACTGGAGGGTATAAAGTCAAGTAAGCACAACCATATCCTAACTGTTGAATAACACTCTTGGCTATGGGATGAAAAAGATCATGAATTTTCAAATACAATACTGAGTCTCGGGGGAAAAAAAAAAAAAAAAAGAGCCTTTTACTAAAGGTATAACAATTCAGCCTTACATCTAGTTATTTTGATTCCCTTTATTTACTGGGCACCAAAAATAACCCCCCAAAACAACAACAATAAAAACCCCACAGCCTTCCCCACAGCAATCTGTGGTAGTGTGTTTCCAAGTTTCATCATTGGTATACAACCTGGAACTTTGAAATATTTTTTTTTGTTCAAGAAACCATGTTATTCTGCAGAGAATAAGTGATAAGAAGTACAAATCACTCTGTAGTAAAGAAATTGTTCTGGCTGATTCCTGGAATTGTTAAATATCCAAGTCAGTTCTCTCTATATAGACATTAAAGACAGATTTTTTTTTTTTTTCCCCCCTGTTTGGGAAATAATAAAAATCATGAATTCTGTTCAGAATTTATCTGTCTCAATGACAGAAGAAAGGCAATTTGTTTCATTAGCCTACTTATCTCCCATTTGATGCAATTCCTGTCTCTAATTTCAGAGTCAAACTACTGTCAAAATTTCTATAATTTGCAAGTAGTTATTAGCTATCAAGGCTAAGCAGAGTGAGATACTGTAACTAAGGCAGTCATCTGGGGTACAAAGTTAGTTTTCCTTGTAAGAAGAGTCTATCATTTGCTTAACTTAAAAAAAAAAAAAACAAAACTTTTGCAGCTGAAAATGTATATAAATTGTTATTCTATTGCATGACAGTGTTCCAGAGCACTAACAAAAATTGTGCACACACCCTTAAATATCGCCCATGCCTTCTCTGCAGTTTAGTACCATTTTTGAGTATCCATGAAATAAGAAACATTTCAAGAAAAGTTAAGGATTTCAAAAGATGGGGTCAAAAGTTGCTACATCATGGATAAAAGGGAAAAGGAATTGCTGTCAGAAATTAAAGTTTTTAGAAAAAAGCACCGTTTTAGACAAAAGTCTCTTTGATTTTTTCTCTCCATCAATGAGTTCATTGTTGAGCTCAGGCCTTTGCATTTCCTAGACCTCCTTATCTGTTGCTTTAGGCAGTTTTGTGAAGGGTATTGCAGGAAATGTTGAACCTAACAAACATCGAGTCCGTGGATCCTCCTATCCTGCCACTGAAGCCCAGCTCAGTGCATTCTGTGACCCAGGAGTTTCTGTCTATTAGAAGTAATAGACATAGATTGGGTAAAGCTTTGCTACAGTATTGTAGGTGTGACGAGGATAATGTTTGTGCTGTGGAAAATAATTGGACAGTAATTACAGATATTATAGGCTTCCATCTGCTGCTTAAGAAAGGCAAAGAGGGAAAAACTCAGGCTCAAGATGTGTACATACATTAAGTACAAGTATATATAGAAGTATGTTACATTGCAGGTACATTAAAATGTAGAAGTTGCTGAGTTATCCTGAAATACACATTCACTATATTTGTGCTGTTTGTTACAAATGTTTTGATTAATAAGCTAATAACTAAGTTAGCCTGAAACAAGACAATAATTTTGGTACGATAACACAAAATTTAATATTTGATAACAAATTTTCATTAGTATTTAATTCTGATTGAATTGAAAGTAGATACAGTAACTGATGCTAATTAGGACTAGTTTAATTTCAGTTTAATTTCATGATCAGGAAGAGAATTCCAGGTGCAAGAAAAAGGCTAGAGGAAAGAGAAGTGTATGGAAAGAAAAATCAAATATCTAGGAATGGAAAGACTTTAGATTCGAAGAAAGAGTTTGGCTGTCTTCTCATGTGAGTATATACCATGTGTGAAGGCAGCAGAGCGTGCTTGTAAAGCCTACAAAGATCAGAAAAGAATCAGAATCGGATGTTTTTATGAATATCATTTCCTAAACTGTCTTTCAGAACTATTTCAATGTGCAGACTAGAATTAATTTTTGCCTCTGTTTATACTCTTTGAAACTCATTTACAACAGCAGCCTTTGCCATTTTTTTCAATGTGTGCTACTAGTGTCCTTTACTGGGGGAAGCATTACAGGTAGACATTCTCATGTCTTTAACATTACATTTATTTACAAGATCTTCTTTCACACATTACTGATTCCACGCATAATCAGGATTTTTTTTTTTTTTTTCCCCACCCACCTCTTAAACAAAAGCTTAGTATATACTTAATCTGGGTAGATAGATGTAGGAATATAGAGACATACATATACACATAGAATAGAATATTTCAGTTGGAAGGGCCCTACTGTGATCATCTAGCCCAACTAGTTGACCAGTTTGGGGCTGGCGAAATGCTAAAGTATGTTGTTAAGGGTATTGTTCAAATGCCTCCTAAATATTGACAGACTTGGGGCATTGATCACCTCTCTAGGAAGCCTGTTCCAATGCTCAAGTACCCTCTCTGTAAATAAATACTTCCCTCAAATGCTTTCAATTGTTTCCCTGCATCCTGTCACTGAATCCCAGGGAGAAGGGATGAGCACCTCCCTCTCCACTTCCTCTCTGGAGCTATAGAGAGCAATGATTTTGCCTTTCAGCCTTCTTTTATCCAAACCAGACAAGCCTAAACTCCTTAGCCACTCTTCATAGGACATTCTTTTCAGCCTTTTCACCAGCTTTGTTGCTCTCCTCTGGATGCATTCTAGTACCTTAACCTTAAAATGCAGGGCCCAGAACTACACACAGTATTCAAAATCAGGTTCCACCAGTATTGGATATGTAGCTACTTAGGCATAGATGATAGACTTACGTTAACTTAAGCTTGTAAATATCCTTCACTTTGAAGCTTCAGTGTTTTCAGGTAAAGCTGAAAACACTGAAAAGAGAGGCTGCCTTCTGTGTGCCACAACTGAAAATTCTCAATCACTGTTAAATGCTTCAGAAATGTTTTTAATTCTCATTTTTAACTGTAGATACTGAAATATGGGGTAAAGGAAGGTGTCTTACATTTTTCCAAATATCTTTATTTTTGATAGGAATTTTACTTGTTCCAATTTTTGTTGTAAATAGATGTATATTAGTATTATTATTTTAAGTGGTCAGTGAATACAGAGTTTCCTAGAAAATATGCATTATTCTGTATGCAGTTGGACTAATTGTGGGTAATACTGTATTTCTGTTTAGCCTCTAGGATGTACACTGAACTTCTAGTGCTACCTGTTGTCTGCGGAGGAATGCCTGAGAACAACAACCAGGACAACAAAGCTATCTGCCCTATCATGGTGAGCCCAGACACATCAAGTCTGAGAAGATCTTCCAGTGATCCCCATTGAATAGTGGAGGTAGAGATATGATCCTAATCATGCCATTCTCCAGGCAGTGCCAATTCAGACAGAGAGGTATCAAAGTAAGTAACATCCTCTACAAACAACAGTTAAAATCTCCTAGATGGTGGGAATGTGGAGAGTCACTCATGTTGCTTCTGAAAACTCTACAAGGTCAGCTAATGGCCTTTTAAAGATGCAAACCTGACTATCAATGAAGCTGTTACTTATGGCTCAGTTTTATATAGCTTATCTGCCTGTGACCAAAGTCCCAGTTTTATAAAGAACTGTGTCCAGTTTTAGAGAGAATTTTTGTGTGATCGTGAAGGAGCAATTAAAATTAACACTTCTTTGCCTGATGACAGACAACTGTTGGACAGCCGAGATTATCACAAGAGTATATTAATTCTTAGTCTGTTATTTTAGCTGTTCCAAATTGTTTGCCATACCTGCTAAGTAATAAATTATTTTGTGCTCATTAATTGTATATAGCAAAAGCATTACAAGGCTGTTCATCTCTTGTGTTTGTTCTGTCAATGACCAGGCCCAACAAAAATGATACCACCAGCAGGAAGATGAACCAATACACAGACTGTATTGTAGACAAAAAGGACATTGCATGAATGATCGCTGGGGGTACAAACAGATCAATCAGCTGGTACATAATTGATGCCACCCACAATGATCTCACAACGGACGTAATTCGGCCCACAACAAGCAGTACAAACAGAGACCCGAGGTTGCCCACAGCTGGCATGGGAAACAGCCAGACCAGCAAGCTGAACACATAAGAGAAAGGTGACCACATAGTGACTCTCACCCGATCGGCCCGTGTTCGCAAAGGTCTTGAGCAGACTGGGGCCCAGCTCCAGGGAGAGTCAAGAGGTCTTCCCTGAACCAGGAAGCTCTGGGGAGAGCACTCCACAGAGCAGGTGCTCCTGACATCTTGCAAGTGGTCCCAGCTTTTATCCCAAAGTGGAACACCTGACCTTTGTCAACTCAATGTGGGACCTCTGGGGCTCATTTCCCTTATGGCTCTCCCTGCAGGGCTGGCTGCACACTGGGGGACAGCTATAAGGCAAACTCACCACCTCTTTATGAAGGGCTGTAGGAATCACCCATATGTCAACCTTAATTTGTGGCTTTGGGGTCAGAACTTAACATTTTAGTGTTACAAAAAAAACCCAAAACAAACAAAAAACAAACAAACAAAAAGATCTAAACAAAAAAACCCCCCTTGCATTCCAGCTTGTCCTCAGATATTGGAGGGGCTGGGGGCAGCTAGGCTTAAATTTTGAGTGACAGCTAATTTAGCCCTGCAAGTCTGGTCACTTTCAATATATTGCACTACCACTATTACAGATGCACTAGTAGTACAAGTGGTACTTCCATCTAGTTGTGCTCCATGGATTCATGTGGCCAGACCTAGAGTTTGGCAGTGCCCAATGAGAAACTTTTGCAGCTAGCTATATGAACAATGCAGTTTACTACAGCAACAGAAGTACAGGTTCTTATGGATTGCTGGTGAAAAATACACTGTCTGCAAAAACATGTCCAAGTATCAAGATTATGAATATACAGCCTGGCTACAAATTTGCTGTTAAAAAAACCAAAGCAAACAAAACCAAACAAGTCTATGGAGATTCCTAAGTTTCCCTGAGGAAGCACTCAGTATGGTCTGGATCTTACGCAAAGTCATCGCTGTTGCAGAGGAATGGAGGCTCAGTTCATTGACTGATCCCAGAAGTCAGGAGTCACCTGTGATGGTATCTTGTTCACAGACTTGCTCCTGATGACTGCTTCCTTAACATCCCCTTTCTTAAACCATTTTTATATTATTTTTTTGCCTTCAAGGCTGAGGTTAGAGGGATTCTAGACATGCCTACTTCCATTATGATTGGTGTTAAAATTTCCTTGCTTTGCTTTTAAAGGTGAAAGTTAAGAAAATCAGGATGCAATCTCAGTAAGGGGTGATTACACTTTGGAGGTGGGTAGTCGTTAGGATGGGGATGCTTCCATTTTTTTTGCTATTTGATATTATAATGAGCAGAGTTAGCACAAAGGGCAGCATTTTGTCAAAATAAAAATGCCAAGGTGGCCAGTATGTAGCTTATCAGTTCTATAGCACCATAAAGTTCCCATCTCTGTTGTGATATGCCCCCTTGTTGGGTGTACAGTTTCTTTTGGATTGCCAGTGATAAAGTTATAACTACGGGTATAACTAAAGATTTATCACTAATAATAACTGTTATTAATATGTATATATACGCGCACTCACACACAAAACAATAACAACTTGCCCGTGGTAGGCCCGAATGCCTGGCAAATAGACAAGCTCGTTGAACAGAAAACACAACAGACCAAGAAACAGTAAAGTCGCGACAATAATCAAGGGTACACTCAGGGAAGCGCAGAAATGCACCTGAGGAGAAAATATTAATACACCCGGGGAGGAAAAGTATATCTCTCAGCGTTGGCTGAGGTAAAAGGGATACACTCAGGGAAGCATAGAAATGTTCCTGAGGAGAAAATATCAATACACCCGGGGAGGAAAAGTATCTCTCAGCGTTGGCTGAGGTAAATAAGCTTTTTCGATTTTACACCTGCATGGGTGGGGGGAAGTGGCTCCTTTTGTTTTGGGCTTAAGCCATCAGAAGACTGGGACCACGAGGCCTCCACCCTGTTTCACGCTCCTCCGGGCACCCAGTTAACACCAGATATCGATCTGGTGATGGTCGCCACACTCACCCAGTGCTTAGCACCTCACCAGTGCTGGGTCTAGGGCTTCCAGGCATACAGCTGCAGGGTGTACTTGGTGACTCAGACTTTGTCATTAACTGCATTCTCTTTACACCCCTGAACTGGGCCTATGTGTGTGGGAAAGAGAGATTCATCTCACATAACATTACTCACAAAAGTCAGTATTTTAAACTAGCCACCCTAGGCTACTTTTTTAGTAATAGGGGGAAAAAGACTCAAAGGATAAATACATGCATTATAAAGCACACTTCTGGAAAAGCTTTGTATCATTTACTGTCTGGAGAAGCTTTCTCCATTGATTGAAAAATGACACTAAAAGACAAGATTAGAAGCAGACCATTAGAAGTCTAAATGACAGCCATCTAACGTGAGGCGAGATGAGTAATACCTTGGGAGCACTAGACATGTGGATGAATCACAGAATCAGGAAGTTTGGCATCAGGCATGAATTCTAACCTAAGCTACTCCAACAATGTAAATGCTGTCCTTGAGCAAAAGAGCATTCCATTATTGGTGGGAATACTGTTAGAGCATGAAAATCTTCAGCTACATGTCCCTCAAAACTAGGATTTTAATTGTGCTCTCAAAGTTCTCAACACCTTATGTAATAATAAAATTGTGATAAGCAGATGTCCCTCTTGCAGAACACTCATACACATACATCTGAACATAATTAAAGTGAAAGTTTGCACTTCCTCTTAGTTTTAGTAAAATTAAACAATAGTTCACCAGGAGTCCATAATGATATAAAATAAAACACAATGAGTCTTTAGAAAAGTGTATCAAGTATATAGTCCACACTTCTATGACAGCTTATCAAATATAGTTTAATAGCTTTTCTAAATGGAGAAATACATTTTAAATTCTAATGAAGTTGCCTGATTTTTATTTTCTAACCAGATAGTTGTAACCTTTGCAAGAGGAAAGTAATTATCAAAGTTATTGTAGGAACACTGAGAAGTATAACAGACTACTGAAAGTGATGTTATTGAAAGCTTTCACTTCAGCTACTCCTTGGAAAAATATCACAGACATACTAACATATGTTAAATAAAAACTCATATTTCCAGTATTTGTGTGATTGTATAAGGCTTTTTTCCCCCCTCTTTCATTTTCTGTAAATACTAAGCTAGCTGATTAAAAAGAAAAATTTTTTCAGAGAAAATTAAAAATATTTTAATTTATTTTGTTTTCTAAGAGCTTCTGGTTTAGTAGCAGTCAACAGCTAAGCCCCACACAGCCACTCACTCACTATCCCCACAGTAAGTTGGAGGAGAGAATTGGAGGATAGAGGTCAGAAAACTCATGCATTGAGACAAAGACAGTTTAATAGGTACAGAAAAAGCTGTACACAAAAATAAAGCAAAAGCAAGGAATTTATTCACTGTTTCCAAGTGACAGGCATGTGTTCAGCTCTCTTGAGTAAAGCAGGGCTCCATCATGCATAATGGTTACTTGGGAAGACAAATGCCATTATTTTTAATGTCCCCCCAACCCTCCTCTCCTAACTTTTACTACTGAGCATTATATGGTATGGAATATTCCTTAGGTCAGCTGTCCTAGATATGTCCCCTCCCAAATCCTTATGCACCCTCAGCTTACTCGCTGGTGGGGCAGTGTGAGAAGCAAAGGTGGCCTTGATGCTGTGTACAAACTTCTCAGCAATAACCAAAAACATCCCTGTTATCAACACTGTTTTGATCACCCATTTAAAACAGCATCATGTGATTAATACAAAGAAAATTTTATTCCAGCCAAAGCCAGTACAAACTCCTGTATCTAAAGAATGTTCATTTTAAATGTAAAATATATATTTAGAACTATTTACACTTAATTTTCACAAATAATTTCATGCTTAGGTAGCTTTTTTCTTGAAATATTAGTATACTCTAGGATTAGTAAAAATTCTAAAAATTATTACAAGAAATATATTTTGACAACATATCTCCTATGATAACAAAAATGTGTTTCCAATAATTGTATATAAAAGAATGAAATATTGTAAAGCACTGGCTTTATAGAAATAGTTGTGTGTTGTTGCTTTGTTTTATTTATTGTGAATTTCTATACGTCCTGGTCAGAACTTGTTTTGAACTCAATGTTGTTCTTAGCGGCAATGGTTTGGATATCTACTCTGAGGTGCAGAATTAGCTTCTTCCTTTGAGCCCACTTTGTAATGTTGTTGTGTTTCTCACTAGACCTGAGACTTTTGAGTAATGAAATTGCCTACTCCCTGATATTTCTTCCCTTGTGCAGGCTTAGGCTATAATAATGAAAACATGATTCAGGCAAGCATGAGTCAGTAGAATACATTAGTATTATTTCCAGTTGTTTTACATGTCTACTGAAGTATTTTTCTCAGAACATACTATTCATATACAACGATGATAACAAATATATCACTCGGCTTGCTGAGAATTGTCTTTAACTGCTAAATTTTTTCCAGTTTTCTAGTTTTAATCTAAAAATGTAATCAAACAAATTAAAGGATGCCTTCTCCATGCTACCAGACAACTCTTATATCTGTTTTGTTAATAAAATAATTCTACTAGTAAACCCAGAAATTCATCTTTTCATCATGCTAGGAGGGTTCAAAAGCATCCATGGTATCAAAGATCTTAAGATCTGTTGGCAATTATCTTCTAAAATGGTCCGAAATCTTACTCGAGAGAATTAAACAACCTCTGCAAATGGAAGATCAAGGGTAGTCTTGAAGCAATTCCAGGTAATCTAGAAGCTGAAGGAGACTAATGGCTGTTGAGAACTCTGTAGTGACAAGGACAGCTCCTGCAGAGGCCTTGCCTATGACTGCTTCAGAATAAAATAATTATGGAGAAAATACACTATATGATTTTGAGAGCAAAGCTGAGCCCTGAAAATTATAAAGAAAGTTGTCATATTTTTCATTTCATATTAGTACATGCCTCCTTGTGCATGTAAATTATTGTGGGGATACTTGCATGGCCCATCTTTGGTGAGAGGTCTTTGACAACTGCAGCTGTTATGATGAAAATAACAGTGTAGCCGTTGTGTGGAGTTGGGATACCCGAAACTGTTGAAGGGGGCATTTGACCAAAAATGATCACATTAAAGAGAATGACTCCCATCAATTGAATTAAAAAGTAACCAGGGAGTTACAAAGGGATTTTTAAAAATAAGAAAGCACGAGCTTGAAAAGTACTGAAGCATGGAGATGTGTACCAAGGGAGAGATAGAACAGGTAATAGAACGTGGTCCACACAGTGGCCACAAACTCCTTCCGAGGTCAGGCAGAGATGACTCGTGTGCATGTAATGCACTTGGCCTCTGAGGGACATATACACATAACTCAGAGTGGGCCAGGATAGGCATTCTGGGGATTAGTTATAGAGGGGCATTTAGCCATTTCTGGTCATATAAAGCAGCATTTTATTAGTGCCTAATGCTGTGGCTTATTTATTGTGCTGCTGGTATTGATCTGAAGCGTACAGGTCACTGACAATTATTTATGTGTCTTTGACAAATTAATAAACCATTTAAATCTATTTCAATCCATTCAAATTAGAATCTTGTTAACTAATCCTGATAGGAATACAGACTACAACACTGAACTGATCAAGTTTGGCAGCTGCATTCATTACTGGCAAACAGTCAATGACACAAAATACATGTAATCACTCTATATGACTTGAAGGGATCAGTCACTAAAAGGGATGAAGTTCAGGTGGGAGTTACTTAGCTGTTCTTATTTTACTGAAGGATTTATAATCTGGAATTTTGGCTTCCTCTCTGGCACGCTGAAGAATATGTTCAATGTTACAGTGAAAAGCTAAGGATTCCATCAGATGAAGCACAATTTCATAAAGTGAAATATTTTTCAAAGTAGGTCTGAATACAAATAGTTTTCCTATTTCCTAGTGCCTATTTGCTTTATGATGAATTTGAATTTATAAGTAATAACACACTTTCCTAGGTATTTGATCATTTCAAGTTCTCAGTTGTTCTCAGAGTTAAACACAACAGCAGTCAGTTTATTTCTAGAACAATTTTACACCTGCCACTTCCGTATAAAAACAACTTTGGAATATTCTTGGTTTTAGTTTATTGAAAGGTTGATCATAAGATAGCAAGCTGCTTAGCCTCAAAATGTATGTAACTTAGGATATCTATTTTGTTTCACAAATATGGCAGTTCTTAACTGGGTATCATCTATAAATACTTTAACATTTACAATCCATTAGCATGCTTCTGCCGCAGGAATCTCTCTTCCTGTAGGAGCAATATGTTTCCATGCACTGGATCACATTTTCTGTTGATTAGGTTGAAGAAAAAAAATGATACTGAATTTACTACACATACTTAAAACTAACAAGAACTTGGAATTTAGTTACATTTAATGCTTGTTACACAACCAGGAATTTATCACAATTTCAATTTTTAATACTGTGCTTCAAGGTTTCTGTTTGTTTGGGATTTTTAGTACAGTTTGTGCCTCTGGTAATTTATTTCAAGCCAAAACCAAATCATAACTATTTGTAATCCTTAATTCTCAACAGAGGTGCCCCTATTATTCAATGTGTTATTAAACATCCTTTATGTTCTGCATATCAAGAAGTGTGCATCTGACAGGTTAAAGCTTGGGACATGGAAAACTTACCAAATGCCTCCTTGTAATACTGAAGTGTATTTTTTTTACTAAGTGTATTTTTCCCCTCTTTCTGTCTTAGTAGTGGGCATTGGTGCACTATTAAGAAATAACCTCTCAGTTACAAAAATGCCTTAGCTTTGTTTTATCAAGATATAGTTTTCAAATGTTGGACCTTTAAAAGAATATCTATAACTTTTCTTGTAACTGAAGTTGAAAACTGACAAAACTGCAATTTAGCCTGTCCTTAGACTTTTAGTTAAATAATAATGTTATACTGACCACCTTCCTGTCTTTCAGGTTGTTGGATTTAATAAATCAACAGGCTGAAGTGCCATTAAAAGTCCACTTGATATGCTTCTAGTTCCTCAGAAATCTCATTTGTGAAATCTGTCTAGTCATATTACCACACAAATCATTGTACACTCTTATATTTACATTAATAGTTCCTGTTTTGGTATCTGAAGTCTACTATTTTATTTTCCTACCAAAAGCCCTCCTAACTATTCCCCTCCCCAGTAGTGCAGAGCTGCTCAAACTACAGAAAGCTTACAGAATAAGGCTCCAGAATTCTTCGATTAAGATTTGGTTTAGTTTCACAGAAAATGTGCCATCTCTGACAGGAACTCCTATCCAGTGTTGTTCAGTGATCTGAGACACTCCTGCAAGACATTATGCAAGCAAACTTGTTAGATACAAAGAGAGAACACCTCATGTGACATTTAATAAAATTTGTTTATGGTGGAATCAATCCGAATTGAAACATATGCCTTATCCTGATCCAAAGCAATGATTTTTTTTTTTTTTTTAACAGTCCAGAAAATAATTTGTATGAACAGAAGATATACAGGTGGGCTAAAACAATTTATTCTCTCATTATGATGGTTATCAGCATGTACAACATCAGTAATATCTGCTATTACACACACCTTTATGACACCACTTATTTTAAGAAAATAAATTAATCAAGACCATAACTGTTACACATTAAGCAATACAAGACTGATCTGATCTACTCTCTTTCCACTATTTACTTAAAATTTTCCTGTCACAGATGTCCTAAGCATTGGTATAAAGGCAACATGGAGCTTTTTTTATCAACAAAGAGTGAACTTGATACAGAGTCAGTAATGGATGTGAAAGGAGCTCACAGTATTTTGTTGTGGTTGGCTTTTTTTTTTGGTTGTTTGTTGTTGTTGTTGGTTTTTTTTTTTCTTTTTTTTTTTTTCACTGTCTTTCTTCCTGCTCCATAGCTGTTCTCACAGGAAAGCTCTGGACACATCTACATTATTAAACGTAACACTTCTGGTGCCTATTCTCTAGCCAGCAATTTTTGTTAATGTCCTCTCCTGTTTTCCAAGAGATACCTTACTTACCCCTTTAGTATACAACCTAATCAAATATTTATCAATGTCGTACTGTGCAATAGGAGACAGATGTCTCTCTATATATATCAAAAAGAAATATATGCCTAATATGATTATAACAAAAGAATAAATTTTATTCCTAATTAAACTTTCCAAAACTCAGTATAAAGTTGGATTGATCAATACCAAAACATAACTGGCAGGCTGTAAACATCTGCAAACTGGGAACGTTCTCTTTGCATCATTAAGGGAATACGTGAATGCAGTTCTCATTTAAATTCATACTTCAAGTTTCTTATTAACTTAAGGTTTTTTAAATCAGAGTTAGAATTAAAACTTCCAAGTTCAGCTGAGGCAGTGTTTATGTAGTAGTTCATGATTTCAGATGTCTTTTACTTCTAAAAGCCTAGTCATTGTCTGTTACAATGGTGTACTTTTGGATCTGAGAAACATCTGAGTTTGTTTTTATTGGATAGTGGAGAACAAAAAAAAAATTGGCACTACTTTCCTAGTTTAGATGGTTCTTTACCTTTGGAAGACTAATTCTCTGTTAAAAAGATGTTCAGTTAATTAGACACTGAGCATTGTTATTGAAAAATACTGTTGAAACACAATGCACGTTAAGACAATATATAATTCTTTTATTTCTTAAGACAGTTCAGGGACGTGTTCCCATAGCTTTATCTGTGTGTTATTCCCTTTCCAAATCTCAAGTGTTGCCAAAATTTAAAAAAAGAGCAAGAGGAAAAAAAAAAAAAGTCCATATAAAAAAGAGGAATTAGACATTGCTATCTAATGAATAAACTGAATTTAGTATTTCTATAGAGTTTTAACTGATGTATCTACCAGATTGACCTACAGCTGGAAAGACCAAACATACCTAATTCCCACAGCAGCCATGGGTCCTAGTTTATACACTGTCATCAGTAACAACACAGATGATCAAATTACTTCAGCTGATGATTAGTGAATCCTGTGAACACTTGCTGTTAGCAGTAACATATCACTGAAGTTATGAAGTCATACAGTACAGACTTTCCATTTAATATTTAAGAAGACATATTTCAAAAGAACATTATAATACTCAATATTTTTGAACGATGAGACCTATCATATGAAAAGAAAATATAAATCTCATAGTAATCAGAAACATTTTGCATAGCATAGTTTTTTTTAGCCATTCTTTAGCGTTCTGATGAAAAAAGTTTCAGCAAGGATTATTTTACAAACATCCTTTATTTTCAAATTTGAATGGAAGGTTTTGGATATTTTCCCCAAAGAAGATGAAAATGGAAGAATACTTAGTTTACAAGTTATTTTATGACTTAGGAACCTCATTGTCAGATTCCTTCTTGCCAGTAAATAGTTTGGGCTTTATTTCTTATTTGCTTTGGTTGGGGTATGTTTTTTTGGTGCTTTTTTAAAATCATTATTTGTAAACAGAATTTCTCTTGGAATAAAAGATAAAAATCTTATTTGCTTTGGCTTTCTGAGTTAAAGAAGTCTTCCTCTCCCTACTATCTTTGGGAAGCTGAAAACATTCTGTTCTTTGAAATGTACTTTGGGTTTTGACAAATTACTTCCTTGCTTTACAATCTGTAATTTTCTGGATACTTGCAGCTTTTGCTTATATAGATTTCCTAAAAAAGAGTAAAATAGAAGAATGAAAAGAAAGAATATAAATGTGCTGGGTTTACGGATATATTGTGATTATGCCTATGATTTTCATTTTGAAGCTTGTCATTGAGTGGAAAAAGTGGAATACTCAGGGGTTTACTTTAATTAGAGCAATTGCTCAAATAATATTGTCATTTACTGAAAATATAAATAAATACCTTCTTATTTGTGAAGTCTCACAAATCTTAAAGAGGTCAAAAGTGCTTCTTACAATTATTATTGTTATCAACAAGATCATATTAACATAACATTAAAATGTTATTAATAACATTTTTTGTGTCAATACTTATATTTGTCCCTTGTATCACCATGTCTAACAAAATACAATGTTGAATCTGTGCAGGCAGATGTGAATTTATTTTACTATGAGCTGAATGCTAAACTGAAAATCAGCTTAGTCCAAAATATTCATAACTACAGCTAAGATTTTGGATAAATGCTTATGGATTTTTTTCTAAGAATTAAGCTAGTAAATCTACGTCACTCTACATTGTGTTTAAAGATGAAACTACTTCTTCTGGAGCTAACATACAGTTGATCTTCTCTGGTCATGGACATGATGAAGCTCTGGGTTCACTTTCTCAAAAATAATTTTTTATTTGCAGTCAACATGCTTCACCAGGAAGTTTATTGCTGCTCAGTATACGCTGCATGAAAGACTGGCACTGATGTTTGTGCTTGAAGAAAATGAAACTGTTACCGCTCCAAGACTCGTCTTGCTCTTCCCTCTTAAACTGTAATAGATCTTTTTAGTTTGGAAGCCTGTGTTCTCTGAAAAAAAACTTGAAACTTTACTCCTTAAAGTGTTAAAAGCTCTTTATATAGACAAGAGTTTTAAAAATTTCAGGCTCTTAGTGGGACTAAAGTGCATTCAGTTAACCAAAGAAATAATAAAAAAATAATGTTGGATATAAATTAAACATGTAGAGATCTGTTTGGCCTAGGAGAAGATGCCCTCAAACTGAATTTTAAAAAATACAGAAATTTCTTGAAACAAAATTATATTTTATTCTTGGTTTACTATTGTCAACATATACTCCAAGAAACATTTTCTTAGCACATCATGATTTCACATGCATGCATTGTGAAAAATTCATAGTAAATTTATAAAACTATTTGAAGTTTTCCACAAAATTACTGAAAAAAAAAATAATTTTCCTGTATTTAAGCTGCTTAAATTGATTTGTAGTCCAAAACCACCTGTATTACAATACAAAAAGTGAGATTTCTAATCTTAAAGTTTCAGTATTCAAGCAAAGCAAAATGTTGCAATAATGTTAAATTAATGATAATGTACATTCATCCATAGTACTAAGAATTCTCTGCTAAGACCTGAATTCTGTATGAAACCCCAGTTTTAAGTTAAAAGCCTAAGAAGGATTAAAAGCATTAAAGGCAAAAAATCTACTACTGTTGCCCTTTAAAGTTTCAGAGATGTCTGTTCAACTAGATGTATAGTTTAAAACACTGTAATCTCATAATTGTCTGAATCCTGCACAGATAACTACCAGCTATCACCTGGCATATGGGGTTACTGTCGCAGTCCATATGCTTTCTAACAGTTAGTGTTCAAATGAAAATTTGCAGAGTCTAATAAGAAAGTAGTCCAGACAAAAAAGCTGATTACTAACAGCTGCCACAATTTCACAGCTCCAACTGAAAATATTTTCCTGTCAGTTTGTTTTTTAACTGAATTCTATTAACCTGTTTTACAGCTCCAAAAATATACTGATGATAAGGACCTGTATTTGTACATTAAACTTTAGACCAAATAACTTTGACTTGATTTGCTAAAGACAATTTGAAGGAATATACTTATTTTGTTTTCTTTATCTGAGCCATGTGTTATAATGAATCTGTAGTATAGGCCCGTCGGTCGTTACTGACACCCGATCCCCGGGATAGCTGCCACCCAACCTCTACCGTTGGGTACCATCACAGACACTGGCTTCAATGTGAAGGATGCTGCAAATGGCGTTTATTGCGTCACTGCAATTGCTTATATATGACAAGCCATGCCCACAAGGCCCCTCGTGGGCAGTCCGAGCTTTCTGTTACATCACGAGATCTTCTACACGCCAATCCCTGCCTAGGGCGGGCTCTGCTCACCACAACATCTCCCCCTCCCCATGACAGAAAATCGGCATTCTATCTATAGCACAAGCAAGTCTTAACAAGTATAAAATAACAGTAATAAAAGATTCAAGAGGTATAACAAATTCAAGGCACAGGTGAATTCACAGGCACAGTTCGTCTGAGTTCTTTCTTCTTGGAAGGGTGTTCTGTCGAGTCAAGGTGCTGTTGCTGCAGCATCTTGATTCTTCTACAGATGGAGACGAACTCTCTCATCGAGTCAGGTCCATTGTTCTCAGCTCCGGTGAATGATGCTATGGTTAGTGTTCATTTCTTCTTAGAGGTGACCTGCAATGACAACTTGACAAAGATGTTAGTTCTCTGTGAGTTTAAACCTTTGATTACTTCTAACAGCATCCACCAAATCTGAGTTAAGTCTGGTCTCTGACATCTGTCCCTGCATTTACTGCACGTGGCCTGATTTGCCGGTCAGGCCGCATACAACGAGCAGGAACCCACCTTAAGTCTCCGTCCTTGATGACGGCGGCGTATCCTCGGCCCAAACAACGTAGG
>NW_008595719.1:19225-19426 GCF_000691845.1 Merops nubicus
GGTTCATCCCTCAGCCAGGGCATTTTTTTTTTTTTTTTTTTTAAGTCAAGCAGGTGTCATTAGGGTAAATGCTGCGTTGTCAGTCTCAGATCCCACTGGCTTAGAGCATCCCTTTCGATCAAATTTTGTCCAATTGGTATGATGGAGGGTTTAACACAGGTCATGAGTGGATGATTTACTTGTTCCTTTATAAAGATCAAA